>NW_007579188.1:75492-130954 GCF_000690725.1 Stegastes partitus
AGCCCTGTGATAGACTGGTGACCTGTCCAGGGTGTCCCCTGCCTTCGCCCTAAGTCGGCTGGGATAGACTCCAGCCCCCCGTGACCCTAGTGAGGATTAAGCGGTGTATAGATAATGGATGGATGGACTTTCCCAGTTCCACTGCCAGCAGAACAGCTCCAGAGCATAACACTGCCATCACCGAGCTTGACAGTACGTATGGTGTTCTTAGGTTAAAGGCCTCACCTTCTCTCCTTCATTCTTACTAATTTCCAACTTTCAGCTGTATTTGTCATGTCAACAAACTTATCTACTGCTTGAGCCTCCTTCATTTTCTTTAAACATCAAGTGTTTTAGTAAGCTTCTGGGCTACCACATGATGCCAGAACAGCTTATATGTGTCTTGGCATTGATTCTCCAAGTCTCTGAGACTATACCGGAGGGACTGAACACCAATCTTCCAGAAGACATTCCTATATTTGGATAATGTTGGTGTTTAGACGGTGGAGAGTGCTGCTTAACACTGGAGGACCTCAATACATTTAAATGCTACCATTGTGTGTCACTAACTCTGTGTCCTCTCTATTCCATAGTTTGTCTTTTGTCATCTCTGCCGGTGTCTCTGGTTGTTAAGCTCCATGTTTCTGATGTGTGGTTTCTGGCATTACCAACCTCCCCAGTGTTTATTGCTCTCTTATGCATTGCTTCTCAGCTTCCTACCTGTTACCCTGTTCTTTGTCCCTTGTATTTATTTCCCTCAACCCATCCAGTCAAGGCACATCCCTAAATTGGGTTCTTACCAAGGTTTTTTTCCTGTTGAAGGGGAATTTTTTCTTGCTACTGTCGCCTAAGAGCTTGCTCAAAGGAAATCTTTTGATTTGTTGGATTTCTCTTCATAATCTAAGTTTGTTGTGTCTTCACTTCACTATGCAAGTTGTCTTGAGATATTGGTGCTGTATAAATAAAACTGAATTGAACATGTCAGTCTGAACATCCCATAGGTGTTCACTTGATTTTTCATATTCATCAAACCATTAAGTGACCCCCTCATGTCCTACGGATGGGGCCATTTCCTTACTGGAAGAGACCACTCCCACTACCGCAAATGCTTGATCACAGGATAAAGGAAATCACTCAGGACAACTTTGTATTGATTTGCAGTGACCCTTCCCTCTAAGAGGACAAGTGGATGCGCACTATGCCAGCAAAATGTCCCCCACGGTATAACAGAGCCACCTAATACTCTTGCTGTAGAGGTCAAGGGTTCAGGTTTTTCTTAGAATTTGCCACCTCTCTGTTTCTGAGCCATTGATTTGTCTCCCCTGGTTAGTCACGACATTTAAAAACAATCCTTTAAGACTCATGGGAGATGATTAAACTAACCAATTCTAAAAATAATACAGTTTCATATGGAACCAACCACTTAACATAATGTTTATGTCCCAAGGCTCTATTTTAATTACACTGAGAAGTTCTAGTTTCATTTCAGCTCCTATGAATTTTTTTGTTTGTTTTAAGCTGTAAAACTGGAACAAGTTGCATCTAAATGAAAGCTCTCAATCAAGATGCCAGAAAACTCAACCTATACTTCCATCTGTTCTGCTCATGGCTGCTAACCCAAAACTTCTTTTAGCTGCATTAAATCAAGCTAATAATTAGTTGCGGCACGTTGAGTTGCCAGACCGTCACTGTCAGCTTGCCGAAATGTCACTGGCCACCTTTCTTGCTCAGAAAACCTAAATTTGGTGTAAAAGATAAAGAAGACAGTAAATGCAAAAAAACTTGACGACGGAACAGAGAGACAGAACAAAAAGCCAGTTTATATTATTCCTGTCTCATCCCTGCGCGCTCAGCTCGGCTTGGCTCAAACACCACAGCAATTAATTACCTGCAGGCACATTACAGACACCTGCAATGATTTATGGGGCCTTTTATGGAGATGCACAGCACTGATAGGTCAAGTTGGGGATACAAAAAGAAGAAGTGGACAAAATTGGGCTCCGGCACTGAAGACAAATGAGTTAAAAGAACAAAATCCCTCCCCAAAAACCCGAAGAAAAATTTTCATTTCATTTAATGCGCATTGGACACAGCTGTAGTTCGCCTCGTTCAAAATCTGCCTTGAAAGTGAACACACACACACACACACAGATGCTAGCCTACATTGGGCTGTTGTTGCGTGTTTTGTTGCTCGTGCCCATGGGCTCTTTTCTCCCTCTGTTCTCTTCATCCCCAGCAGAGAAAGAGAGAGGAGGGGGGGGGACAAAAAAACAAAAAAAAAACTCATCTTCATTATTTTTATGTTGCGCAGAACTTTGTCCATTATGCCTGCGTGAGAGATTTTGTCAGCCAGACAGTCTATCTGCTAAGAAGAAGAAAAAAAAGCTTCTGCAATTTCAAAGGCATGTGCTCACATCGACTCTTACAAGTTTGGTGATTTAGCCGAGGCTGTCACCCACAGGAAACTGGAGCAGGTGCTTCAGCATGTTGCACAAGGACAGGTAAAGCAGGACACATAGTGGAAACAGTGGCTGCATTGGGAACAAGCCTTATTTTCTTCTTTCCTTTCCCCTCACCATCAGCCAGGACATGCTTCCTCAGGCTAATATCACCCTGCCAGAAGGATGATATTCGAGTGGGCTTTTAATGGACTACACGGGGCAGAAATGTTGTCCGTATAGCAGTTCATGCGAGGTAATATCTTTTGTTAGGCAACTTTCTGAGTTAGATATCAGTTTGTTAAACAAACAGTTGGAATCCCAGCCGAGGGCGATCTTTTCCAGGCTTATGTAAGCGATAGACTTATATAAGCAGACAATCTTGAATTCTATATTTTTGCACCACTGCATTCCGTTTTATAGCTAATAAGGTGGAACGCTAGAATAATCAAAGGAAAGAATTGTGATAGGAAGCTAAAGGGAATAAATACAAAGATGCTACATATTTTGCTCAGCATACATTAAAAAAAAAAGGTTAAAAAGTCATAGATTTTAGGTTTTTAAAAAGAATAACTAAAGGTTTAACAAACCTAAGGAAGACTTTTTTCCCCCTCCAGCATCATAAAATCCCAGGTCTGCCACCCCATTATATGACGAAAGAAAAGGTCTGTAACTGCGTTGGAGGTGACAGTAAGACGGTTAAAGTCCATCTGTATGCTCTCAAGCTCTTAGCGATATTACAGCCAAAGGGTTGTAATCACACGACCAGAACAAATCAATACAACCAAATCACATCACGTCCACAAAGTGCATGAGACAGCACTTAATGACGCTCGTTTCACACACGTGGACGCAGGTCGCCGATCTGTTTCAAGGCTCCGCTCGGAGGCGATTCCTCAGATGATGTCGGATAATTTAAGATGTGTTACGACTGCATTGTTGAGAAATAAGACTAATTCCACCTTGGAGCGTTTGTTTACCCACTGGCATCAGATTGCGCAACAAACGATGGAAACAGACAAAGCCAACAGTAACGACATCCCACAATCCCAACACAATCACAAGCACAAATAAACAAACCCCACTCAATTCAGCCGTTCAGGTCAGAAGATAAACCAGCCGTCACCTTGTCTAAATTCTGTAGCTCTGTGTTGACTACTCAACAGAGGCTGGTGGGCTTCTGGTTTATAAAATTGCACATTGCAACACAATGCTGTACAACAATACACCTGCTCTGTGTCCCTGACTGTGTTTTACCAGTGTTGTTTTTCCAGAAAATCATTATTAAAAAGTGGTAACTTCAATTTTACACTGCAATATATTACTTATATCCATACATTATCACCACTGTATTGGTATTATTATGCTACTATATTCATATGTGGTAGATGATACACTGAGGTTACCTGTACTTCATGCTACTGCATGTAAATCGACAAACATTTTTTTAAAGTGAGTTATTTCAAATTTAATTCAACTGTAAGAAAGATATTCCTCATAAAGAGTTGGTGTTTCTGCAGGAAGTGAGCTCCACAGTGTTGATTTTAAAAGTTATTCAACGTGTTTTCTGAAAAGCTATAACTGCTCTGGGGCTTTTTCTTGGTGCCATGTTGCCAAACTGGGTGACCTCTCCTGTTGGAGCCCCCCCAAAGTCAACCAAAGCCTCAATTGCGTCATATCCCGGTTTACATTCATTCCTGACATGTCACCATTTTATTGTATAGCTTTACAGCCGACCAATCATGTAATAAATAGGGAGTATTCATCACCCTGGTAAACCAGAAGATGAAGTCCAGGCTTCAAGCATGCTGTGTAAGGATAGTATTTTAACCCAAACAACAATATGTTCAGCACCACCAACCCTCCTAACGTGGACTTTGTTGGTCTTTCCTCGTGCTGTTACCTAACCACAAAAAAGTATTTCTTTTAAAATATAACTGAGAATGCAGTTCAGGGGCTGCAAGGTGGCGCAGTTGGTTAGCACTGTTGCCTCGCAGCAAGAAAGTCGCCGGTTCGCGTCCCGGTGGGGGCACCGGAATCTTTCTGCGTGGAGTCTCCATGTTCTCCCCGTGCAGCGTGGTTCTCTCCGGGTTCTCCGGCTTCCTCCCACACAGTCCAAAAACATGTTGAGGTTAATTGGTGATTCTAAATTGTCCGTAGGTGTGAATGTGAGTGTGCTTGGTTGTCTGTCTCTAAGTGTGGCCCTGTGATAGACTGGTGACCTGTCCAGGTGAACCTGCCTTCGCCCTAAGTCAGCTGGGATAGACTCCAGCCCCCCGTGACCCTAGTGAGGATTAAGCGGTGTATAGATAATGGATGGATGCAGTTCAGTTGTATTGGAATGGGATTTTTGCATTCCACGGTTGTCTTTTGAGGACTGATTCCATTGTTAAGACAACATTTTTACATGTGGTTTGCTTGTTCAAAAATATAATTTCACTCAAACTACAAACTTCTTTGTATTATTATCTTTTTTTTTTTTTTTCCTAGTATTGCATTGTGTGTGGGAGTGGCATGGGGATTTTAAACTGACTCCCTGCAGTGATTTTAAAATATCAAGAGAAAGACAGTCCCTGCCTGATGGCAACGACTTTAATTTTTCTTTAATTACTTAATCACTGTATGACGACGGAAGCTCAGTTGTACTTTAAACAAGGGTTGCACTTGAAATTCACACTCTGAAGGCACATGGCCTCATTCAGTGGTAATTACTTTTAATAATTAGTGAACAAACACTAGAAGCTTCCTCTTTATAATTGCAATATGAGGACAAAAGAAGCCTAATATCCTTACCCGATATTTATAAATCAGCATTAAGGCTGCAGCTAATGATAATTTTCACTGACGACTAATAGGGCGATTATTTTCTCATTTGGTTGAGGAGTTTTTTAGTCTATAAAATGTCAGAAAATTGTAAAAGAGTGCTGCTCAGTGTCTCTCAAAGCCCAGGATGTCATCTTTAAATGTTTTGTTTTGTCCACGGCTCAAAATGATGAACTTACACTTATAGATACAGAAAGAAAGAAAAAAAAATCACATTTTAAAAAGTGGAATCAGAGAAATTTTGATCTTTTTTATAAAATTACTTCAAGCAGTTAAATAGTTATCAAAATAGTTTGGTGATTCATTTGATAACAGCTAATCGATTCATTGATTAACTGTTGCAGTGCTATTCAGTCTGATCGAGTCTGTACAGAGACTTTTGTTCATCGTTTTGTCAAACACATACAAATTATAACTAAAAATCATTTTAAATAAATGCAACAATATGCAGATAATCCCATTCAAATATTCTCCTTCTGCTATTAATCATAATGTAAGAATATCATGAACACTCTGGTTTTATTTGTAGTTTTTTGGGTTACATTCCTTTTTTTGTCCCCAAAAGAACTGGTACAATAAACTCCACTAAGTTGGAATAGTGCAACAATATGAGCATTAAAAAAGTCTCATACGTGTTCCTGACATACGTTATGATGGACGTATGTGAGAACAAAGACAAGTGCAGAACAATCAGTGCGTCATCCAACTTGTTGGTTCTGAACAGAGAAGCAGAGAGTTCCTGGACTTCACGCGCACACACATTCTCCGTTCTAATAAATACACAAATCACAAGCTAAGCTTTTTGTTTCGCTCTCTATCCAGATTTCCCCTGTGGTGAATAAGAGTCCCAGCATTATTTTAAACCACACAAAGCAGTCCACATCACACAAAGATACACATACACCAACTGAATGTTTAGTGCACTGGAGGCCAAAGACCCAATTAACTTTATTACTGACTTTACAGCTGGAGACAGTGGGAAGACGTATTATATAACACACACACATACCCAAGCACACACAACGTACCTTATCATGGAGTTAGACAATATGTTTTATGGCCCACCTGCTCCACATACACACTCACAAATCATAGCAAATATGAAACATAGAATGCAGTTCATCTGTTAAAGTACCCACGCTGCAGGCTAAAAGTGCACACATACCCTAAAAAGTAGACATCTGTGGTGTATTAAAAGTGCTGTTTATGAAATACGCCATTAAGAACACATTGACATTTGGTTTATCATCAAACAAGCTTGTTTGCAAAGTATTATGGTTATTCTAAATGAGATCCAACCTGACTTACTGCCAGCATCTTGTTCAAACGTAGAACCCCCCGAAGTCTTTCCATCCATTTTTTATTATTTTTTTAAAAGAATCTTTTCAAATTCAAGCTGTTCACAGCTTTAAAATTAATTCACTAAGACAGCCAGGGTGAAGAAGGCTCTGGCAGTTAACACAAACTGCTCTCAGTGCAGCAATAATAAGCAGCAGCAGTGCGGGGCCTGGGCCTGGGTTAATATGGAGCGGGCCAAGGACCTCCACAACCAAGGAATGCTGCTGACACTTTGGAAGAGCTTTTTGAGTCCTTATTTCAATTATATTCATACAGTATGTGAGAATGTTCCCTTTAAGGCCGTCAGAGGCTGTTGGTGATTAACGAATATGTGCAGCTTTAACCACCAGAAATTATTGGTAGAAGACAATCCTCACATAAAACAGCTGTAGTTGTATAAAGTCTACAGGAGGAATCCCTGCAGAGGAAATGTGTTTATGATATATATATATATAAAATTGAATTGACAAACTGTGCTGTATCAAAGTATTCTTGTGTTTTATAATTCATTGAAATGCTCCTAAATCAATATCTTACAACAGAAGTTATACATTTGTTTCCGTTACTCCATTTTCTCATTTAAACCAAAGCTGAGAAAACAGCAGCACAATTACTCTCAATTACCTGATTTAATTTCCCTCCTTCTTGCTTTGAGGCTTTGATGTCACTGAGTAATATGGATAGCATCATCATCATGAGTGTAACAACATTAAAGCGTCTGGAAACACTCTGATTATATAAAATAGTCATCCCAGCCCTGTGGATCGTTTCCAAATCACATGTAATATATTAACATTACTTAGAGATTCATATATATATATATTGAAGGGGTAAAAAGCCCTTGCAGTAAATTATTTACAGCATCTTGATAATCAAAACATCACATTTTTGCAACATATTTTGTCACTAGGCAGCATATGCACAGTGTGGACAGTGTTTGGTTTATGATGTATTTATGTTTGCTTTTGGCAAAGGTCATATTTAAAATGTAGGTCCACTGTAAACATTAAAAATAATGTCATATTCTAATATGACATTATTTTTTCTTAACTGAATGTAGTTCACAGTTGTAATGTTAATATTTCGTCAAGGAATTGGTAAATGTTCCCGAAAACCACAAAGGCCAAAAACTACTTACAGCTCCAGCAATGGGAGATGAGTAAAATATGTAGTTCAGCAATAACTGGGCAGTATGGTGAGCTATTTTAACCTAAATCAACAAAATTACACCATTTATCAGACTCAGAAACTGTAACAACACATTTTCTACCTCCTGATAGTTCCTGAATAAATGATCTGTGGTTCCATCTGCAAAAATGAACCAAACTTAAGCTTTAAATCATGATATTTAGTTCAAACCGCTCTCTGTGCGTCTTCCAGTATCAGCAACACCTGTGGGCACTTCGGAAACATTCGAGGAAAGTCAGTTATCTTTTTGTTTTTCGGATTCATGGCATCATAACTGCACAAAACACACTTTGAAGGTCATCAGTGATCATGCTGCTTCCATAAAGGTGCAGGACTTTACATTGCAGTAAAAAATGAGTTCATAGGGTTTAAAATTAATCATCTTTTTGTGACTGTGATCACTCCTCCTGTGCATAACGGCATTAATCCATTATCTATACACCGCTTAATCCTCACTAGGGTCGCGGGGGGGCTGGAGTCTATCCCAGCCGACTTAGGGCGAAGGCAGGGGACACCCTGGACAGGTCGCCAGTCTATCACAGGGCTACACTTAGAGACAGACAACCAAGCACACTCACATTCACACCTACGGACAATTTAGAATCACCAATTAACCTCAACATGTTTTTGGACTGTGTGGGAGGAAGCCGGAGAACCCGGAGAGAACCCACGCTGCACGGGGAGAACAACGGCATTAATGATATCACTAAAAATCAGGAAGGTACACAGGTAATACAGGGATGATTAACCACTGAAACTCTGAATTTACATATCGGCATGTGATGGCTGCGTTTAAGCGAAAGAAACATGATGCTGTCCCTTTTTTACTGCTACTGTCTTGCAAAGAGAAAGCGTTAAATTCTCATAATCTCCAAGTGTCTCAGCGTTTAGCATCCTTCTCGAACAAAACCGTCATGACCAACTGATAATGTGGCATTTTTAAATAAGTGTGACGCCGTTCACCCTTCAGAGGTGCCTCTGAAGGCGAGGGTCTTTTGTGTGAATGATAGAAAGGCATAGCGAGCTAAACCGCAGTACTTTGATCCTCCCTTTTTCCTCCTAATAATCAGACCTGTTTCTTCCTCCCTGGGCTTCTTTTAAAGCAGTTGAGAATAATTACGAGTTTTGTTGGCTGAGTGCGTGCATGTGTGTGCATGTTGGAAGAGGTAAAATAGGTTTAAAGATCCCCACCGGGTGGATATACAGTATATGGTGCAGAACAGCTTTTGATAGAAAAATCTATGCTGGTGGACTGAGACACTCACACACATGAAGGGAGGAGCAGGGTGGTGGTGGTGGTGGTGGTGGTGGTGGGAGCTGAGGAAGCTGACCGAGCCAATTGTTTGTCTCCCAGAATCAAATGGGAGGTGATTTTCTGAGGACCAAAGGGGAGAATAGAAAATGACAAAATAAACGAGTGCTCTTTTCGCTCTCTTCTCTTTCTTTCATCTGCCCCTGTGCAGAAGAAGAATGATCTGCCACAGTCTTTTTGTCGAGCTGGCTGACACAACACACACACACACATCCCTCCCTGCACCACTCCGTTCGGACCACACTGTTGTTGCCTCCGTGCGATCTGATGAATGACACCCCCGTTTCAATTACCGCCCCTCCTCTGCTGCCTCTGGCTGTCTTGGTGGTTGTCTCTCACATGTTTGGCATCATCCAAAAACCAAAAAAAAAACACACATCCACATGGCTTCATTTCTTTTTTTTTTTGTGAACTGGAACCTCAGCAAAAATGGTGATGAGTAAGCTCTGGGTGTTTGATCTTACAAGGCCATTAAAGGCGAAATGAAGGCCAAAGGGCAGAGAGGAAGAGCGGATGGGCAGAAGTGGTTAAATGGGATGAAGGAGAGAAATGTGGCCATTCGAGCTCTTTACCAATCACATAATGTAAGTCAGTCAGTCAGGCCGCAACACGCCTCCGAGCAGAGTGTTGGATTCTCTCTCAGGAGCAATGTCAGAATTACATAGCTGTGCGTGCGGATGCCTTTTTCTTTTCTACTTGTTTCAATGCAATACATTTTCCTTGCTGTGTTTTTAATACAAAGTGAATCGCTAAAGGGAGATATTCTACAAGAGCATCATGTGTCATTTTGTTTAGTCATTTTCTAAGACGGTCGGCTGGCAGCTCTTCCTCTCCGAGTTCACTTGAGCTCAGCTGTCATATCCCAGCTACAAAAACTAACTTGTGTCTGGCAGATCTTCACAAAAATCAATGTTTTTGTTGTTTTTTTTAAAACATTAACGCTAAAAAAATGAAGGCTGGAATTTAATATTATTGCAAAAGTTTAGCTGCTTGTCTCAAGACCTGCGGTCAGAATACGAGGTTTCTCTTTTCTCATCTGGTTATTGTACATGTGGTTATTTTCTTCAAAATATTAATTAAAAAAAGGTGCATTTTGTGCATCAGATGATCCACCGTGTTGTCTGTGATGCACATAGATTTAAACTGAAAATGTTACAGCGATATAAGATGTGCAGATTTCAATAATGTGAAAGAAATACAATATCCTGGCGTGAAGAAAAAGCAGAACATGCTGCATTTTTTTATGTTTATAAGCACATGTACAAAAGTTGAAACTATTTTAAAGGTGTCTTGGTATAAATGAAGCCTTATTCTGACCAAGACTTAACCCTTGCATACCATTTTGACATTTGACACCAGTAAAAACACCCTAAAGGTCATTCTTTCAGCCTGAAATTTGACGACTTT
Organism: Stegastes partitus; assembly: GCF_000690725.1. NCBI lineage: Eukaryota > Metazoa > Chordata > Actinopteri > Pomacentridae > Stegastes > Stegastes partitus. The sequence goes on from NW_007579188.1 coordinate 85,978, forward strand.
CCCTACAGTGACCCAAAATACACAAGAATGAAAACATTTTAAAATATCATACTTTTACTCGTTTTTGAGATGAATTTCACGTCCACCAGTGTCGGTCAAATCAAGGAAAATGGTGGTTTCAGGGATTCTTGAAACTGTGAAACTGTACAGGCCATGTTTTATGTGTCTTTTTATTCATGTTTAGTAATGCGACATAGGATGTTTAAATATTTCAATTAGATCTGTAGTGTAATGGAAAAATACTGCATCTGCATGAAGAATGTCAAAGCAAGTTTCTCTAAGTTTCTCTAAGTTTCATTAAAGCTGAGTGGAAAGGTTACAGGCCCAAAATGTGTTCCCATAACATCTAGGTAAACACTAGTGGCCGTACATGGGAAGAAGAAGTTGTACATCCCATGTGTTTAGACTTTTGATGCCTGATCCAACGTGTTTAGTCTTCTAATGTCTGTGAATGAGTACACCCTGTACACCCAGCTGTTGTTTTCCAGCATGGGATTGTTATACTACCGTTGGAGTAAAGGCCACGCCTGTACATGTATAAGAATACTACACTGCCTGCACTCATGTGTACTCTCCTGCAGACTGCTTGCATTCTGTATGACCTGTACCTTCAAAGCTTTGAATAAAACGAAACAAAGACAACTCGGACTACTGGACTTTATGTAGATCATAGAAAATTTCCACAACAGTAGTTTAAAAATTGGAATAGACACTAATTATGAGGAAATTCTTGACAGGAATTTTATGACTTTGCCATCTTGTATGGTTCGATTTTGACCCGAAGCACACTGTGAAGGCATAAAATATGAACAGTGTGTCAGGGTGAAGTCACCTACACAATGAAAGATATGGAAAAATGTCAAATACGTCCAATCAAATTTCACTAAACCCGCCCAGATGGTGAAATTACTGAGCCACACTGCACACATGTATCAAGCTGGATTAATGCATAGATGATGTATAGTCTGCAGCTTGTTTGTGCTGCTGTATTATATTTTAGGCGTCCACCTGTTTCGAGAAGAGACATGAAACAGCAGGAAGAGGGCTCGGAGGGATGCAATTAGAGCTCATCAGCATCCAACTATCTGACCAACACACCTGCTACACATGTTAAAGATGTCGCAGTATGGTAAAGTGATTTTTTGTTTTTCCCCAAGATAATCTACCAAATGCATGAAATTTTACGATTCATACTAGCAGAGTAGTCTTTTTGAAAGACACATTGAGGTAAAATTCCCTTTTGGGCAGTAAATATCTACAGAAAATGCAGACAAAGTGAATGGAAGCAATGACGAACTACATGTTTTCTTTCTTATGCATTTAATACAAAGTTGAAAGAGCATAAATAGAGGAAGAGATAGAAGGAAAAAAAAGTTTGTTAGATAGCAAAAATGCACAGAATGTCAAAGCAGATGGACATGGGAAAGACTGAGGTGTGAGGCATGAGGAAAGGTATGGAGAAATGTGGCAGATGGCAAAGGTAGCTGTAGCCCAAATGGCCTCCTGGTGCTCTGTTGGACAGACTCACACATGCACAAATGAGGAAGGTCAGCAAGCGGTCACGGCACAAAGGCCTCTCTGGCATCACCGTCCATCGTATCCATCACCTGTGCACGCGTCAGTTACAAATCAGTAACAGAGACGAACGAAACCTCATGTCTGTCTCATATTTCAGTGAAAACGCCGAGTCCTTCGTGGTGCTTTTACATTAATGTTTCCACTGAGACCATCACCAGCCACTATAAAATCTCTCACCACTTACTGAAAATAATGCAATATATTGACAGCATGTAGGTTTATAAGTGTTTTTTTTTTAGTTATTTAGAACAGCCAAGGAGCTGTCAATACACAAAACCCATCAACTTCAATAATGAGGTCAGAGTAAATTAACTTACAATAAAACAACAGTTAAACATAAAACTGGGGAGCTAAAGAGACTTTTGATGAGGCAAGAATGACAGATTTGACTCCCTAAACTAAAACTCAAACCCCTTTTTTCCACCTGGAGTTGATGGATGTCCACATCACTGAGAATTTACCCCCCAAGGTGACATTTTAATGCCTTCTGTTGCCTACGCAGACAGTAGAACGCCCCGCAGACATCCAGGTGGTGTATGGGCAATTACATGGCCTTTTATTTAAGCCATTACTGTGACCTTTGCAAACCTTAAGCATTACCTTGACTAAATCATTGTTGCCATGCATGGGTATTGTGGTTTAACGTGCGTTTATGTGGCAGAGCACATTCATCGACACTGACTTTAGCAAAATCTGTGTAAATGTGCTTTCTGCATATTCTATGAGCGGTAAAAACACTGGCAGTACAATCACTGCAACAAGTTCATCTATTAAAAGACCAACTCAACTCATGAGTGCACAATTTAAGTTGTTTTTTTTTTTAATTGTTGTTTGTTGTCCAGTTCCTTTTTTTTTCTATATAGCATCAAGAGTGTCGTTGCTCTTCTAGCAGCAAATCCACAGTCTTTGGTGTCCTCATGTCAATATAAGAAGTCTAATCTTTAAAATGGATTTAGTGAAGCTTTGGTCTTTACAGAAGACAGATCCTGACTTATTTGTAATAACAGAGACCTGGCTGTCAGAGGAAAGTCTCTGTTATCTAGTTGGCTGGATGCGGGGCTGATGGGAAAGACGGTGGGGAGCAGTGTGCTCCGAGAAACAACGTGACACCTCTTGTGTTTCTGTCAGCTTCAAACCCAGAGCAGCTGGAATGTTGGGAACTTGTTGTCCACGTAAAGAGGCTGTGAAGCACCATATTAAAGGATTACAATACGGTCTTCTTTGACCAATACTCTTAACCGGTGATCATGAGAAATTTAAATTTAGACTCCAACAGATTACTTGAGCCACCCTTTAATCTCCACTGTAAAAAATTACAGATTTTTTTCCCCCTATTTTTGTCATTTCAAAATACACAAAAATCACATTAAAGTGACAAAAAACAAAGTGTCAACTTACCTGTCATATGTAAAATACATTTAAAAACCTGAATACTCTCAAAACTTTATAATTTTTGGCGAGAAAATCGAATTAGTTAAAAAAATTGTCACAAAATACACTATATATAGACACTATAAATATATGTCTAAAATTAGATGCAATTACTGACAATTACCAGCAAAAGAAGTCTTGTTTCTGTTATTTTGCATAAATTAGTTTGTTCAGTGGGAGATGCCTTGTATAATTATTCAAGTTTTTGCAACAAAAATGTTTAATGAATGTTAGATATACAGTTCTGTGTCCATCCATCCATCCATCTTGGAAATTAAATGACCAAATATCCCACTGTTGGTTGGTTTGGTTTGGTTATTAGTTTCCGCACTGTGCACTGATGATAAAATATTCTCTTTTAGGCCTTTTTTTTTTTTTTACAGACATGAAAGCTTATAATTGAAATGAACTCAAAGATATCCAGTGTTGTGGATGAACTCAACCCAAGCTCCATTCAGCATCTATCCACTTACACATACGACAGGCAATTATACACACATCTGTTGGTCTGACCTCTGCAGAAAAGAGGCAAACTGCACAAAAGCCAAACCGTGACAACATCTGAACATTATACCCCTGATGAAAGCAGCATTTATTGCAGGACTGTTGTATCAGAGAACTTGCTAGTAAACAGACATAATAGTCTGTACAATGGAAAATCAATAAATGCTGCAGTTAGCTTTTAATCGTTTGTGTGCTGGCTTTTTGAGCTGTGCAGCGTTTGTAGGACCGTATGTTGTATCTGAACACTGAAAAGTAGATTCACAGCTAATGACTTAACAATAAGGGGATGTAGAATTCCCTTAATTAAAAGCATTAAAAAGAGTAGACTTAGTGTAGCTATCTGTAGCTACACAGACACACTCTTAAGATAAATGCAGAGGTCAGAAATAATGACGTTCATTACAGGCGAGAGGCTGCATTCCTGTGATCTTCTTGGTTTCATGAACATGGAATCAAAGGTAAAAACAGTTACTTTAGCTTCTTTTTTTTTTCTTTTCCAGTACGATAATCCGTTCTCTTCACTGATGAAGCAGGTTAAGTGAGGAAGACACAGCCTGTTGTGTATATTGTGAATTTTGACAGGACAGCAAGCCTTGTGAATGGTGAAATTTTATTCTAGTCGCTCTACAGAGAGAGAGAGAGAGAGAGAGAGAGAGAGATTGAGAGAGAAGAAATAGATAGAAAGAGAGAGAGAGAGAGATAAACAGTGCCACTGTACAGAAGAGCTCTTGTGAAATTCACACAAAAAATATTGTTTTTACTCTTTATCATTTATAATTCTCCATGATGATGTATTCCAGTATGAATTTACAAGCGATGTATACAGGTGTCATTTCTAAATATATTCAAAATAGTTCCTTAAAAGTCTTTGAGGAAGTATTAGTTTGTTTTTGTTTTTTTTTTGTTGTTTGTTGTTGTTGTTGTTTTAAAAAAAGAAAAAAGAAAAAAGCTCTATTCTTACAGCAAACCATAAAGAAAGAGGTCTTGTATCTTTGGAGGGATAGCGGACTCAAAGTAGAGGGTTGCTTTTTTTCTTCTATCTTCTTTACAGTTGAAGTCCTGACTACACATGATAGAGAGGGAAGAGAGAAGCAGAGCTGGTGATACAGTAATTCTCACCTGCCATCTGAGGAAGAGCAAGGATGTCCCGCCATACCAAAGCCAAGCCCTGACCCCCCCTGACCCGACACTCCATTGGTCGAAACGTGGCCTGATAATGACCAGCCAGCCAATGAGGAAGTTGCACCGGGGGGTCAGGTCCTCGCCTCCTCCCCCAAAACAGCAGCAGCATCTTCATCGTGTTAAACACAGATCTTTTTTTTTTCTTTTTTTTTCTCTCAAATATGTATATACTCACACCTGGTTACAACGCATTAGTGATCATAACATCATAACAAAAAAAAGAAGAAAAAAAAACAAACAGAAAAAAATAATAAAAATAAACGTAAAACATTAAAATTGTTACATCTGGGGTTGCATGCCATCACCTCATTATTTATCATTAAATGTAATTAAAATACATTTTTGCCATTAAAAAGAGCAGGGTTGTCATCACAAGGGTGTGTCTGAGAGTGTTTGTGTGTGTTTGTGTGTGTGCGTTTGAACATAAAACAGCATCAGTTTACATGACAGTTCTGTAAAAGTAGAACAAATTGAACAAATTGTCATGAGTTCATAAAACGTAAGGGTGCCATTTGATATTTTTCTTTTTTTTTTTTTTTACATGTGCATATTGTTCACTTATCAGCTCACGCAAGCAGCATGTGGAGATAAATATGATAATAATAAATATGCAGATAAAGATGCAAAAAAGGACAAAATGTTGCTCATCAGTCAACACCGGGTAAGCTGATTGGGAAGCAAGGAGAGGTTCACTGCAGTATTCCAAGAGTACAAAAGGGCGATATGACAGTGGTTGTCAAAGATGTTAAAGATGGAGCTTCAATTGAAACACAGTGGCTAATGCAGTTGACTGCCATTAAAAACCATGGAGAGGAAAGAGAGAGAGAGAGATTCCCAGCTTGAGTATTCCACATAAGGGTAGCTTTTCAGATTTTGGGATGTTTGTGCAACATCCTTCATTCTGTTAAGGGTGCTCAGTTTGGCAAGAAGTGGAGTTGCACACACAATGCACCCCACACTGAGAAAAAACAATCTAAGCCCCCTACCACCATCCCTCCTTCTCCTCCTCTTCTTCTCTCTTTACTTGGGTTGCATGAGCTCGGGCAGACAGCCGAACTGGAAGACCTTGGACTGGTAAACATCAAAAGGAGAAAAGTTTGATTCTGCCTTTTCTTTTCTTTTCTTTTTTTGGCCGCTATGAATTGTTTTTTTTTTTTTTTTCCTTTTTACACTTTCTTTTTCTACAAAAATCTGCGGCACATCATATTCTGTTGCTACTGTTACAGCTTCCCCCCAAAACGCACAGAATCATCCTGAGGTATTTTATTTGATACAATTTGGCTTTGTGAATCCAATCAATCAAGCAAATCAGTCAGTTAAAATGGTTACATGGTTTTTTTTTTTCTTCTTTTGACTGTACAATTTTGTACAGCATGATGCTACAAAAAAAAAAAAAATGGTGGGCACGCGTGTACATGGAAGCATATGCATGTGCAAGTCTTTTCTGCTAAGTGTAATAAAAAAAGAACAAACAAACAAATGCATAAACAATCGGATTACGAACCAAATGTTCTGGTTAAAACTTCAAGCTTACCCAAGATCTGCCATGCACACACACGACCTACTCCACACTAAGATGGATACATGATTGATGAGCACATGACAGAGGAGCATCTTCGGCTCCATCCGTCTCGTCCTGCCCACCCCATCCCACATCCCACCCAAACAACGCTACAAAGGTAAACAAGGGATCCATCTCAAGTAGTCTTCACGTCCTCAAAAGCCCTGGTTGATTGTAGAACAAGAGTTCAACAGCTGGACCATCACAAAAAAAAAATCTCAACTCAACCCCCAGTTAGACTGAAGTGATGAAATACTATATAGCACTGCCGCACCAATCAACCAAAGTTCGATTTTCTAAAAAGAAATAAACTGAAGTGGCTCTATAGTTACCCAACACTCTGGTGATGTGTCATGTTTATGGAGGAAGGGAAGAGGGAAAGAGGTAAGAAGGAAGGAATCCTCAGTGTGTTTTTTTATAGCTAATACCCTGTTTCTCAGTGGCAAGGAGGTCAAAAGACAAATACACATCAGTGCCCACCTCAGACAAGGTGACGGTGGACACAGCTGTCATCTCGTCCTTTTCTCCCTTGTTTATCTCCTCTTTGCTCTCTTCCCTTCCACCGATGTCTTGCTCTTTCGCAGCCACAGCATGACACAGATTTACTAAGCACGAAGGTCAAGGATCAAAGTTTCGATTGTACAAATATCCATCCACCGCATCTGGCAAGACACAGCCCCTTTCAAAAACATGTAAAATATGTGTCTGAGAGTGTATATGTGTGTATTTTCTCTTCTCCGACACAGAAAGAAATCAACACATGCAAAATAATCTACTACTCTTGATGGTATTTTTCAGTAAGCTATGCTTTTTCAAAAGCAAATGTGGGAGAGAGGTTTTTTAAAACTAATGGCTATTGTGCTACCAAATAAGCAAACACTAAAATCCTACAGAGGGGGATCCGGATGCCAGAATCCCTAATAAATCTTATAGTTCAATAGAATAAAAAAGCAATACTTTGCAATTATTTTTCTATGTGCAGCGCCACAAATGAAATGCCCATCAATTGCCTAAGGTTTTCCCTGCTTGTCTGTCCTTTTCTATCAGTCATTTTGTCAGTCTGTCTTTTATCCGTCAGTCTGTAAACATTATTCTTTGATAGCACCTACATTACTCTCAGCTTCTCATCACTGTTGCGTCCCTTAGGATGGGCTTAACGCACAAAGCCACAGTCTGACCAAGAGCGCAATACCTAACTGCCGCAAAACTACTGGATGTTCAACTCTGTGCCATTTAGCCACTCATCTCCGTCCTCCCTCTCTCTCCTCTTCCACTGCCAGGTGTCTTAGTGGCCATATTTGTCAGAGTAACAAGCAGCAGACTGTTGGACTAGCTCACTGTGACGCCCCTGCCCTCCTGGGATGCCTCCATGTCTGGCCCGCCCATCTGGTCTCTCTGTCAGACTTATTCTCCTCAACTAGTGAGCCCCAAGCCTGACAGTGGAGGTGGAAAGGGAAAAAAAAAATGGGAAGAAGGAGAGTGGGTGGTGGTCTCCCTTCCTTTTAATTCCCCTTTCATATCACATCTCCCATCCTCCTTACCACCTCCTCACATGTTTCATCCTACATCAACTGACTCTTACCCAATAACTCTTACAGGAGTCCTGCATTTCTGTAACTTATACCTTCTCAGTCCCACTAATGGGGCTATGCCAGTTCCTACCCCTTTTTAAAACCTCGGGGATAATGACTCCCCTTTACACCAGGATACCTTACGGCAGAATGCTGGCCATGCAGCCAGCTCATTGGTACATGGGAGAGAATGGACAGAAATGGTGATATCATCTGCAAAGAGAGTAGTAGTAATACCGTCATACCCAAGTGGGCACAAGTTCTTTTGGATTACAATGTTGAAGAGAAGAAGAAAAACGTAGTGTGGCTATGGCATCCCTTAGTGGATAACATAGTTGATAAATTATAATACAAACCCAGAGAGGAGTAAGAAGGAGAGAACACATTATTTCTTATATCAACTAAACATCTGACTCCAGACTGGGAATTTTTTTATACACCCGTCTATTGCTGAACTGGGCTGAGTTTAGGACGCCACGTGGGGCTGGGTATGCACTAGTCTTATTGGCTGAGTAAGGCATCACATGCTCTTTATTGTACATGTCATTCGCTATCCGCCCGTCCCGTGAGCAGTATGAAGTGGTGGATTTAACGGAAGAGCGGAGATTGTTCGCATCGTTGCGTGTTTTGATGGGAGCTGGTCCTAGGACCGCTGAAGGAGAAGCCACTGCCAGCTGTTTGTAAATATCAGAGGAACTACGCCCATGGACCAGTCTGCTGCTGGTATCATCCCTCAGTGAGTGGCTGAGGAAAGGGTTATCCGAGCCATGGGCCGGGTACAGGGACTTGCTCCTCTTGCTCTCCTCCAGGTTGTGGTTAAACATTGATTTGGACCCAGTGCCAAACAGTCTGCCGGAGTAGGGACGCATGCCGAAGAGGTTCGCATAGTGCGAGTCAGATGCGGAGTCCAAGAAGCGATCCTTCTCCTTGAGGCTAACACTGCGTGCTGGTCGGCCCAGGTCTACATCCTTGGGCTTTTCGAGCATGATGTTGTCAAAGGAGTGCTGACGACTCAGCCTCAAGCGGTTTCTCTTTTGGACATGAGGCCCATCTGTCTGTGGCCAATACAGACCAAACATGTCGTCCGGTTGGTGCTGCTGTTGGTGGTGCAGGGTGGGACTGACCAAAGGGTCTGTAAGGAGCTGGTCCTCACTAATGTCATACAGGTTGGCTGTGTGGAGGCATGCTTCACACCGATTGTAGGGGGAGCGTGTGGCTGAAGCTGAGGCAGTTCCAGTAGGGGTGTACGACCCTCCTGGTGGGTAGCTAGCGGTCACTTTGGACAAGCAGGAACGGCAGTGTGTCTGTTTGTAGCGATCAATTGATTCATGTGGGGACAGGGTAAGGTTTTTCTCTTTCAGGTTGTAGTGTTTAGAGTAAGCTGGGTCTGGTAGAAGATCTGAATCTGGATGATGCAAAGGTGAGGAGTTCAGATGAATGATGGGCTGCTCACACTTTCTATAGTTGTCACTGTGATCAGAGTAAATTTCAGGGTAATCCAAATCATCTGCGGCAAGACCGCGGCTTTCACGATAATGAATGGGGTCTGAATGGAGGCTCAACTCCCGGTCTGAGTCGATAGTGTAGATTTTCTCTCCTCCTCCTCCTCCTCTCCCGGTTTGGTTGGTTCCGCCGCTGACCTGCTTAGTCTTTAAGTAGGACAGCTCCACCTCACTGCAGTCCCTTGGGTATTTTGACGTCACCGATCTTTTTTTTAAGTTGTCCTTGGGTTTCAGGTGCTTGTTGTTTTCTGGGTCCTTGTAGGAAGCTGCCCTGCTAGAACAGTCGGAGATGTCAGAGTGGGCTGCATCCTCAGGGAGGTAGCGCTGTGTCTTCATCGACATTCGCGGGTCTGGCATCAGCATGTCAGGCATCGGAGGGGGCCCAGGTGGTACCGAACGGAGCGTGTCCACTGACTTCTTCCACAACGTCCGGGGTGGCTTGGCATTGGTCTGGACTGCGTCAGCACTTACTGCTACCTCCACTGTGTTGGGATTGGCATCGTTCAGGGTCAAGGGATGTTGGCCTCCCTGAAAAATGTAGTTGTTAAGGTGGTCTTTGTGGCGGTTAGCAAGATAAGACTGCAGGTCCCCGGTGTCCCCATAGATCATATCTTTGGGAGCATAGCTGCGGTTGTCAGCGTAGATGAAGTTGCCCTTCTCTGCCATCATGTCCATGATCATGGGACCAGCTGAGTGCATGAATTCTCTTTTGGGTGAGTTCATGCGGGAGCCACCCAGGTTAGACATATTGGTCATCTGCTTGGCAGACTTAATGAGCTTAAGCATTTTGTCTTGTGGGCTAAAATCGAGATCTGTCTTTTTCTTCATGTCAATGTGGACTCCATGGATGCAACTCCAGATTCCCTGCACAGACATATAAATGAACAAGAAGAAAAGGGGAGGGGAAGAAGGAATAATAAATTAGAAGAAATGGACGGAGATCAAATGGAATGAGAGGTGGAAAATCAAAAAAAAAAAAAAAAGAGGAAATAAGAAGAAAGAGAGAAACAAACAGAATGATGATTACTTCTCCACTTTAGCCATGCACATTTGAGTTCTACAGGTTTTATTAAATGTTATTCAATTGGCAGTGACTCAGTAAACCACAGCAAAACTGTTTTGTTTATAGTAGTTACTTCTCTTTAACTATCACACTTGTCCTGCATACAAAGCAAATCTAATTGTGTCCCAGAGTAAAGATGAAAGTTCATTTTATTTAAGATGTGAATCTTATAAACAATCATGTTTGACAGAATCAAGAGGATAATATTTTAGGAAGAACTTAAGTAGAATTAATTCAGAAACAATGCTAAACAAATTAAAACAACAAAACACAGCACATTGTTCAAAAACTAATCTACACAGGCAAAGAAAAAGTCTCCAGTCGCAGCATGTATCCATCATAACCCAAAAAACAAGCGTTGTAAATTTTCTCAAGGAGACACATGTGTGATGCAACGCAATGAAATAAGTGTTTTAGAAGTTCCATCAATTTCACAGTACAACTGTAGTTAATGTTTGAAACCTGCAGTTTGCAAAAATGTATTAGTGTCTTGCATAAAGTACAATTCATCCAAATGTAGTGACCTGGATCAGCCATTCCCTGAAAACCTGAGAAGTCGGTTGCATGTCTCATAATTTTATAATCCAAATCTGCCTTAGAGGCAGTCCAAAGGGGACAAAGTCTTTGTGAAAGAACCGTAAACATCAGAAGTTACCATCATTTTGAACTTCGACAGTTCAAAACAACAAACAAGACCTTTTATACAGACTATCAACGAAACAACAGCTGACACTCTAATGTCTAAAAGCAAAAGCCAGAGAGCTCTCATTCTATAATTTAGGTCTCAACAAAACAACAGCAGATTCTTTCATCACTGTGACCATTACCCCGTTCACAAATACATCCTTTAAAGACATTTATTACGTTAACAAATTCAAGGAGCTTTTTGGTTCAGTACACATTTTGCTTATCAACACAAGATAGGCTATTAAGAATGGATTTTGTCCTAAATTACTCTTGAGAATGCCTTTGAAATAACATCTTTCCCAAGATCCTTACTTCATCTTCTCTAGAAGTTTTTCTCCCCCCCGCCCCGTCCTCACTACCCCCCTCTGTTAACTTTTGCATACAGAGTCACTCCCTGCTTCAAAAATAGTGCAGAGACACTGCAGTGCTTTTAGGGATGCACGTCCATGTCTTCTGTTCTCACACACACGAAGGGAGAATGCTGACCTTTTAGCAGAATGAGAGGGAATAAATTGATTTAGCGTGGGTTGCTGTGATTTCACCCAAAAACCACGCTGCAATTAGGATCTATTTTTGTCGATATTCGGGGCTGCCTCGTGATCTCTCCTCCTGTCTCCATCCCCATTCTTCCCTCTCTTTGTGCAGCTCTCCCTCCGTTACCTTGTTTAACTCAGTTTCTTAGTTTAGCAGAAGCTCTCTTTCTCTGTGTGTGTGCATCATTGCTTTGCTCTCCTATTCAGCTGATAGAACTAAGACAGGCCTGTGTGATCCCAACAATGCAGCATTAGCCCCACGGCGTAGTTGCAGTGCGTTGCTGCATCTTATAGCTTTGAGCACGATCACTGTTAACCTAGTTAAAACACCTCAAGCCCAAATATTCACACAGAAACATATGCACATGTGTATGCTTGGTGGTTTGTTTTAGTAGGTCTTCTTTTGATTAAAGATTTAATTCTATGTAGAGCTGCAGCCAGTTTTTGCTCTTCTAAACTGACAAACAAGTTAAAAAACATGCTTGTAGAACATGGCTGAACACACAAAAGCACACAAACCAGTCCTCACCCGACTGATGGAGAAAAGAAGACCCGGCTTGCCAGAGCAGACCCCGGTGAAGCAGTATCTGAGCCTCCAGTAGAAGAGGTGCTCAGAGACGAAGGTGATGAGGGAGAGCCCCATGGCCGTCGCCAGCATGTAGAAGACCCCCGCCATGTTGTCCACATCCAGCTGACTGGACATCACCTCGTTCTTCTCATTGTGGCAAATTCCTGTCAGCCACTGGGCTTCCAGTTCCTCCATTTCACCTGGAAAGCAACAGAAAAAGACTCAAAGCCTTTATCGAATGGCTTTGAATTTTAATAGTAGATATGATATACATGTTTAGACCCTCACTGTGTGAGCATAGACTGAATAAAAGATGGACGTAGCTACCGTGACGTCACCCGTTGGTTTCTGCACTGAGAAAATGAAGCCAGGGTTTTGCTACTTCCTGGTTGACATCTTGGATTTTTGGAGCCAGTGACGCAAAAATCGTTGGAGGGGGGCGGAGCCATAGGAGCAGCGATTGGTCAGACGGATTGAGAGGCGGGCCCTCTCTGCCCGCCCACATTTACCGCCTTCTGCTCGCTTCGTCTGTATAATTGCTGCCGACTGTCAATCAAGCCAGCCACGCCCCTTGCCCCGCAAAATGTTGATGATTTTTTAAAAATTCAGTATTGATTTATTTCCAGATTGGCCACCTGATCTCTGGATTTGACCATGAAAACTAGTAAGAAAAAAATCCTGAGCTGTAGGAATGTGGTATTTCGTGATCTGTGATCACTTCTTTTCCAATTCAAGTCTATGAGAGCCAGGGCTTTTTGGAGCCAGCAGCTAGCGGATGTAGGTTTTTGACACTTCCGGGTTGGCTTCATTTTTCAGGGCCGGTTGCTACGTCCATCTTTTATACAGTCTATGTGTGTGAGTCAGAAATGCACTGTACTGAAGTTATCGTTGTACATTAAGAACGTTTTATTTGTTTTCAGTAAATCGAAGGTATATAGTTAGATTATGATAAAGGATTAGTTTAAAAGTGCAAAATATCATATGTATACATTGTCTACAAAATGATTCACCCGCCTTAGAAGTCTTTCTCTTTTGTTTCTTTTCAACATTGAATCGTTGTCAATTGGATTTTGGACAACATTTTACAAGTAAAGACTCTTTCATGTCAAAGTGAAAACCAATTTCTACAAAGTAATGTTGATTAATCAAAAATATAAAATGTAAAATAAGTGATGCATAAGTATTCACCTCCTTTGAAGCAGATTTTAGTTGATGCACATTTGACTGCAATTTTAGCATTGAGTCTATATCGACAGGCCTCAGTGCATCTTGCATATGTTGACACTACAATTTTATTCTTCTTTGCAAAACTCTCAGATTGCACAGGGTTCATGTGTGAAACAGCCCTTTTCAGGTCCAGCCACAAATTCTCAACTGGACAGAATTCTGAGCTTTGACATGACCACTCCAGAGCATTCACCTTGATGTCTTTAAACCTTTTCTGTGCAGCTTTGGCTGTATGCTTTAAGTTCTTTTCTCCCAAGTTGTCCTGATCAGGTTGTCCTTGAGGATTTTTACTATACTTTGCTGCATTCATTTTACCCTCTACCTGTACAAGCCTTCCAGGGTCTCCCTTTGAGAAGGATCATGATGCTGCCACCACCATGCTTCACAGTGGGGGTGGTGTGTTTTTATTTATTTATTTTTTTTGTCAGTCATTTTAAAGAGAACGAATACTTATGCAATCACGTACTTTTGCATTTATCTTTGAAATTGTTTGACATTACTTTGTAGAAATCAGTTTTCACTTAGACATGGGCGAGTTATGCTTTATTGTAAATTCTTGTCAAAAAAGCCAAATTATATTGACCATGATTCAGCGCTAAAAAGCAATGAATGGGGAAACCTTGCAAAGAGGTGAGTACTTTTTATAGGCACTAAACTTTGTAGTTCTGTAGTTTTTGTGTAGTTTCTTGTGGAGTCTCATTGATTAGCAAATATTATCGGCTGATGTTGGCCTTTTGCAGATGAACTCTTAATTTTTTACAGAAAAGCATGCTTGAGGTAGTATAGACATGGTGCAATAACAAAGTTGGTCCAGAAGAGCTTCATTCTTTCAATACTCCTATCGCTATCTGCAGCGCATGTAGCAGAGTTAAATATTAATATTGTTTATTATTTATTGTTGTTTTTTTGTTTGTTTTTTGTTATTAAAAACTCAGTGAGCTTTTGAATTGGCCCGAGGGTATAAATACAGTTATGTGAATTGAATTGAATTGAATTGAATTGAATTGAATTGAATTGAATTAATACTGCAGCTTAACAGATGGTGGTCTCGGGGGAAAGTAGTGTAGTAGTTTAAAATACATAGCTGGAAAGTTAAACAATTACCCCATCATTGTTTTGTTTTCAATACAACTCTAACATAACGTTCATATATACATATAAAGGAAATCGTCTGATAAATCAATATCAGAATTTTTTTGTATTGCCCTTCGCCCTGTTGACTCATTTCACACCTTTCCATTATCTGCATTAAAACAGTGAGATTATTTTATTGTAGCACATGATGTCTGCTTTTAACTTGAGGTGGAATGCTAACACATTCCTTCCATTTGTCTTTTCAGGGCTGTTGTTTAAAATGTATTCCTTTGTGTGTCAAGAGTCACTGGAGCTACAGTACCTGCATTGTTGCCTGATAGAGGAAAGACGATGTTTCTTTAAGGTTAATAAAAGACAGGTAGAAAGCACCAAAGACCTTATCTCTTCTTATTCCTCTCTGTGCTCCCTTCCCTCCTCCTCCCCCCCGACTCTCCCTCTCTGTGGCTTCCTCTGTGACATTTGGCGCGTGGCTAATCCAATCTGTGTCATTCAGGGCTGGATAACTAAGGCTGCTAGTGGGGAAAGACAAATATCATGGTGGTGTTCAGCTCCATGTCTTTGGGCTGCAGACTCACTAAGACATCATTAACCCTTTTAGTACAATTGAGGCCCTCTTGTCTCATGATGGATTAATAGACACAGCTCTTTTATCATTATAACATGCTTGGAATTAAGACTACTGCGATCTTTTGGTATCAACAGGTCTTGTTGTTTCTTTCTACTTTTTTTTTTGATCAAGTGCGTTCAAAGGAAAAAAAAAAAACCTGCGTGGAGCTGCTACTGCCATGCACTGTTGCTCTGACTCTGGGGGGAAGGAAAGTACTGCTGAAATTCAAATTTTGTTCTCGTTTCAACAGTCAGACGGCTCAAGCAATAGTCTGGTGGCCAGTCAGTCGGAACACAGGAACACAAGTCACTACAAGTTGGATCCACACTTTCAGGGTGTTTTTGAAGCTGCTAGGACTAGAAGAAAACACTTATTTTAAGATGTGTGAGAAGAAAGAGAGAGAGAAAACTTTTCTTTTTTAAAATCCAATCTTTGGTATCTTATTATCATGAAAAACAAACACAAAATCCATTCGAGCTCCTCCATTAAGTTTCTTCAGGATGCATGCCTTTAGTTACCAACTGTCCCTCATAAAAGCTTCCTGACCCTGACTAAATAACATTCAAGTCTGCCAGATTATAAACTTGCGACACTATAGAAACTTAAGAAGGTAGTTCCATTTGAAACTATGAAGAAGCAATGACACATTTCCATACTACTGTCCAACAGGTACTGCAATGAAAGCATTCTGACTGAGTGCATTTTACGTCTTTTTAACCCTCAAACAAAAAAAATGTGCCTCTGTCATGCCTTCGTGTTTCCAGACCACCTGTCTCATCAGTTTGTATGTTCTCCAGCTTCCTCTGCTCTGTCTCCTCTCTGCCCAAGGAATACCATATGCTCTCCACCCACATTGCGCCTATCTCATCAAGCAGCATCTGCCGAGACACCGAGTCGCCGTCATCGATCAAGGACCCGCCCTCCTCTCGCTGCCCGTCTCGCTCCGTCTCTACCTGACACACTGCTCCACGCCTCGTCCTCGTTCTAACCTCTCGCTGACCATCGTCTCTTTTTCTGACGGCGTCATCACTTTCTCACTCCTTCTGTTTCCTCTCTTTGTCACACAAACTGTCTTTTTAAGTCTGTTATCTAATTCTCCCCTTTCCGTTCTCTTCTTCTTATCTTTCTCCCTACCTTTATGACTTTTATCTCAGTTTAGTTTTGGATGCATGACAAGTAGAACAACACAGCGGTTGTGAGTGTGGCGGAAAGATAATGCAAATTTAAAGCATCCTCAGTTAATATTTGCAACGGATGACTGCTAAAAACGTGAAGAGTTTGGATGTAAATCTAAAGAAAAAGACAAAACAAAAACACAGAGCCTGATTGTTGTCAAAATTATCCAGCCACAAAATATGATGCAGTGCGGCCTGCATGCTCTGAAGCCTTGATAAGATTTGGTTGGAGAGGATTATTGTGACACCAATATTCATTTAATCAACTTCAGTGCACTTAATGTGAGTGGCTGCGAACACTTGCATCAGCAAAAGGCTTTCGATGTAAAATGTAAATGAATCTGTCACTAAAAGCTCGAGCTGCTCCCTCTGTTTTGCGGTGGGAAATTGTTTATGTAAAAAAAACTTCTGAGGCTACTGTAATAAAGAAATGCTGTGATTCAGATAGAGTAATGCATACGCATACACATGCACATCTAGTGCTGCAGAGAGGAATATATTAGAATAACTTACACACTCTGCCCTCTGTTTAGAGCAGCCTTTGTGTCCAGAATAACATCAAAGGACTATTTATACTTCGCTGCTTTCCCTTTGTGCTGTCAGCAGACAAGGCAGTCGAGAAGTGTGCGTGAGTGTGTGTGTGTGTGTGTACGTGTGCATGAATTACAATGCTGGCAAGGAGCAATGTAACCTTTTGCCTTGCGGATAGCGCCGTGCACTTTGAATTTGTCTATGAGAATGTCTGCGCTTCTCACCGTCTCCGATGATTGCCAGGATAGCCAGGTCCACCTGTCGTTTCCAGTAGGATCCCTTCTGCAGAGCGATGCCGTAACCAGTGGTAGCGAAGATGTACCTGAGCACAAGCACGTCCGGACGCACAAACACACACGCGCACAAAAACACATATTTTAACCTTTAAACAAATATTTTAACCTTTATGTCTCCAGATGGTGTCACTGTGATTAAAAATTTCTTTAAGGAGGTACCTCATGCATAAAGATGCACACAAATGTCATGAAGTGGGAATCGAGGTCACAGATATACAGTCAAAATCACCGAAACAAAGCACAGACCTTAAAGGGCACGTTCACATTTTAAGACAACACAGAGGTTACTTCTCAGAGCTGTTCAACTTTAAAAGATGCAGGACAAAATCCACAGGCCTTGATAAAGTTTGGCCGAAGCCAATGTGACCCTTTAGCAGCTTGAGTTAAACAAATCTGGATAGTACCTTTCAAAATTATTTTTTTGGGAAGTATTCGTCCTTTGCTGCAGCTCAGCAAGGACACTGTCTGGGAAACTCAAAGATGAAACTAAAATTTGTCTAACTAAAACTGTTCATGCACAGAATGACGACTGTGGATTTTGTCTTTCATCACTTATACTGAAAGAACTTCAACCCTGTGAAGCCCAAAGAGGGGTGAAAAGCATGTTATGTTTAAAACATCTGCAAAATTACATCAATGATCAGAACCAGAAACTGTAAAAACATAAAGACACATCTGATTTGTTTTTTTTTTTTACCTTTCATCTATAACGTGTCAGGAAAATGATCCAAATCTAAGCATAAAGTCACAGTATTTTACTAAAATCACTTGTTTATATATATAAAAAACAGATTCTGACAAAAACAAATAATTTTGAGCTCTGTGTCACAACCAAGAAGACATGACTGACTCACCTGCGACCAACAGTTACGAGACAAAAATTCAGAGACTTTTTGGCTGAACTGCAGGCTGTGCTTACACAGAGCAGAATGGAAACACGTATGGAAACAAGATAAAAATGTAAGTCGTATAATATATGGAGTGTATATATATATATATGAGTGTGTGTGTGTGCAGTAGTGTATCTGTAGTATGCACAGTCACCTTTTTTCAACCTTGGAAACACCTGTAGGCACTTTGAATAGTGTTTAAATGTCAATTCCAGGATTTGTAAGTTTGTGTATAATAAATAATCACAGAAATGTAACTTTTGTTACCTTTTTTAAATGATTATTTATGGCAATCTAACTTTGCTACAGTTCTCAAAAGGCACATTTCTACTTCTAGCCATGGCTGTGCTGTTTCCACAGAGGTGCAGGACTTTAGACTACAGTCAAAAATGAGGGTTAAAAGGGTTAAGAAGGGACTTCTTTGCAGCCAATGTGGACAGGAGGACCAACTGCAATGATCAAGAACATTTTAGTGGAGACATGGGCTTGTCACTGTTGTTTGAAGACAAACTTGAAATTACTTTCTCAACTTTGTACGTGTGATGGCACAAACAAACTATTCCAGATTCACCGTGGTATTGCATGTGTCTGTGCACAACAACAACAAAACACATTTAAAACCTTTACACAATGTCTTGGATGAAAGAATGAGAGCTGTACACCTTGAAAGTAGTCTTTTTTTTTTTAAAGAATAGTGTCTTTAGTTACCCGCTGCCAATGGTCACCAGCTTACAGCCCTCATCTCTGCCAGCCATATAGTTCAACACTGCAGCATCGTAGATGAAGGCATCCAGTTTGCTGAGAAAGAAGAGAGAGAGAAGAACAGGGGAAAACAGATGGAGGGAGGGGGACGAAGACAAAATGTGAGGGGGTTTCACATTTTTTTTTTTTTTTTTTAAGAGAGTGAGTGAGAAGTGCACAGGAGGAGACAGAAAGCAGAAGAGTGGCTTATTTTTCAGAATGTGTTGTTTGCAGATCAATTGTGAAGTGTTAAATCATCTCCAATAGGACTGCAATCCAAGCGTAACCAAACACACAGAGGACACAGTGGGGAGTGGCGGCGGTTCAATACAGCACGCTTCGCTGATGATGGGACCTTGGAGGCACATGGACAACCTAAACAAACTTTAGACAGACACAAACATTTACACTGTCGCGTTCTCTTTCTGCCTCTGTCCACACACTCACAAGACTCATAAATAAGTAGGTTGCGAAGTGGAACGTAAGAGATCCCAGACGCAGACTGACATTTCCAATGTAACCGATGCCGTCACTAAACCGCCGCTTTCTCTGTATCTCAGCGCCCGCATATGCTCGCTCACACACACACACACACACACACACACAGCCCTGCTAATAGTGCGGTGACTGGCTGGCATTTGCTGAATGTCAGATCCAGCCCTCTAACTGAGGCTCACAGCCGATAGTTTAGCTGTGTAATTAGCTTAACCCAGCACTGGCTCCAACCACACGCAAGCTGTGTGTCCAAACATGTGGGAAAACCCGGAGTGCGCGTCGACAAGCGTGTGTGATTGGGCAGATAAAAGTGTGCAGTGGTGCATTTCTGTGAGCACGGATTTGCCGGTGCATGTTTGGAGACGCCGGCCAGACACACTGAGGCTCTAATGGCTTGGAGAGGGATTCGGCCACCGCTGATCTGTCACACCTTCATTTCGCTGAATGAAATGAAGCCGCACAGATTTTCATTCCATGTACGCCTTTGAAATGTCATATTTAACACGGAAAAATTACCAATCGGAATCTTATTTTACACCACTGCAGGGCAAAACTCTTTGAACCCAATGTACCATCTGGCACCCTAAAGACAACAATGCATCAGAATTTAAATTAGAAATCAAATTCACTAATTAGCATTGAGGTAAGAAATTTGAGGTGGCATGTGATGAGTAAAACTGTTCAAAAATCTGAATTTAAACACCTGAAAACCACAAAACAGAAACAACATTTTCTGTCTAGAATTCAATGGAAGGCAAAACATGCAACACTGATTTTTGAAGGGGTTTGTAGCTACAGGTTAGGAGCGAGAAACAGTTCAGGTAGAAGGATGAGATGGCGAGATTCTGCATTGAATCTCTGGCATCTTAGGAAAGTCGGCACAGCAGTCGTAACTCACCTGTATCTACGTTTGCGTGTCAAAATGCAAAGGTAGCACAATGAAATGGGATTCTACCTTCAACAGGTATGAACCTAATGTTTTCACTTTATTACAACCATTGTTGATTTTATTTTATTTTTTTTAATCTAAACTTTGCCAGTATCGTGACTCATTTAGGTCCCAGAATGTAATCAAATCAATTTAGCTCCCCTGTGCATAGTTTTGCTTCTTGTGGCTCTAACAGATTTTGTGCGTAAAGCCTGTCAGCATTATGTGTGATCACAGCTAATCCAGCCATCGAGCCTCAAATAGCTGAACGCTGCAGTGTTGCTCATCTGCTAATACTACAGAATAGAAATATCAATGAGGGTATTACTGACTGCAGACACCTGCAGCTGGCTGGGTATGTACATGGGCATGTGGTTTTTATTTATTTTTTACTTTTCATTTCTTAGCGTTTTTGCACTCGCAGCTATAGTTTACTTCCAGCTCTTGTATGTGCATGTGCGCTGCATGTTAATAACGCTGCACAGACAGGAGCGTATTACAGATGCTGGAGTGGTTTAAAGCCGTCTTAATGCGTTTACATCCAGTGCACTTATGACTTATGTATGAAGGATAACGAGCTGAAAGACATAACTGCATAAAAATCATGTCCTCATATTTGTTGTGTTTTTTTTTGTCTTTTTTAACCCCCTTTTTGATGTCTCCCAGTGGGGCAGCCTCTCCTTTGAGCTAATAACCTGATTGGATCACACCCCTGTAGCCATTAACCAATCAGAAGCATCTTCCTTATCATATCATCTCGTAAACCTTTTGTCCTCTACCATGTTCTTCGTCGCTTCGTGTCCCCATTCCCTTTCCCAATCTCCCTTTTCCCTTCTCTACTTCAATTTTCCTGTCTTCCCTTTTCCATTGCCCTCCCCCTTTCATCCCATTACCACTTTCTCCTTCCTTGGTCTCTTGGCCCATCCGTCCTGCCCACCACCATTCCTCCATTTCCTCCAATCAGACTTCTTGCCCTTGGCCTCCTACACCCAGCCCCTCTCCTCGTTTTGTTTTTTTCTTTTTTTTTTCCCCACATGATGAGAGTCACCCCTCCGCATGTCCTCCTTCCTTTACATTCCACCACCCTTACCTTCACCGTTCTGTCTCCCCGCCCCACTCAGATGGTTCCACTCTTTCAATCTGTCCTTGGCTAGCTCTGTGATAACCCCCTCCTCAATCCCCGTTATACGCAGACACACATGCACCATCGGTCCCACTATAGAGACCAGCACTAAAAATAGCTCCTGCTGTTCCCAATGAGGAAGTCCATTCATCCCCAGTCTCGGAGGACCTGTCACACTCACACACACACACACATAAGCACACACATATTCACACAGGCATACAACCACAAACAAAACTACAGACTTTTGTTAGGTGAATCTTTTTTTTTTTTTTACAGGAATGATTGATGTAAAAGTGAATTTACTCACAAACACCCGCACACATACAGAGTCTCTTTACCCTGTTTTTAGGCTGACGAGCGCGTCCACCACTCCCGTCTGATGATACTTCACCATGTACTGGTGCATGGCCGGGTAGTTTTTCCTGATGTTCCTCTCCGTGGATCCGTTCGGAACCGTCCCGAAGCGGAACGGAGGTGAGTACGCGTACGGGTTCTGAAACTGTGGGTGGAGGAGAGAAGAACAAAGGAGAGGAAAGGAGGAAAGAGGGGAAAAAAAGAAAAAAAAAACAGAGATGAGGTTGAACATGTACATATAAAGAAACAGTGAGAGACAATAGAACGTCCAAAGCTATTTCTGTTTATCTAACTTTGAATTTGTGGGGGCAGGTTGCACTCGTAGACGGATACCCTGTTGGTAGCTTATGCGGAGGCAATTTTCGTGGAATAAAGCACAAAGTCAAAAAGTTTCTCTTTCTGTGAGTTTAATTGAGCATCTTCAGATTCGCACAAACACAGTCTGGTAAAGGTACAAAAGGTTTTATACGGTCAAGTTATTTGTTATTCTTAGCTGGTAGCCAAAACTGCATCCTTAAGAACTATACTAACATCTATGGTTCTCCCACTCTTAGTCCTGACCAGGTTGGCAGCAGTCCAAAGGTTAGCCATCGTCCAGATGGGGTTATATGTACATGTGTTAGATTACATTTAATTCAAATTTTCGATCACGAGGTGCGATCAAAGAGTTCATATTGTCTTTACGTTGGTCCAAGATGATCATGCCACTGATGCAGTTGTAAGGATTCTGTGAGATGTTGAACATCAGGACCTGTATTGCAACATTTTTTGGAACCACTTGCAGGTTTTTGTTTCACTATTGACTTGCAGATGTAGCATCTCTGCAAAAGCCTGCAAGGATCGTTGTCAGCAGGCCCAGGAAGAGCCAAGCCTTTTGTTGTGGATCATTAGGAAAGTTAAGTCAATGGTTATAATCCAAAGACTAAACAGAGCTCACAGTGTCCAAGATCGAAGAAGGCGCATCAGTTCAGGAGTGCACAAAGCTTGATGTTTTCTTTGATGCTAACAGGGTAATGCACAGTGAATTCATCGAGTGTAACATCCTAAGGCGTCTTAGTGAAGAACATTTGGTGCAAATGACCTGAACTGTGGTGGGATAGCAACTGCGTGCCCCATTATGACAACAGACCCGCTCACAGCATGTTGAAAATACAGATTTTTTTTTTTTGGCTGCACCGACCAACCAGCCTCACTCGCCAGATTTAGATCCTCACTAAATAAAGCTCCTCTTCCCCAAAATGAAATTTAAGTTGAAGGGTCGCTGTTTTGACACAGCGTAGGAGATCCAGCATGTGTCACAGATGGTGTTTAGAGAACGGGACTTCCAGGGAATGTTCCAAACGTGGCAAAAGCGCTGGGAGCAGAGTATCACTGCACAAGGCGGCGACTTTGAAAGGGATCCAAATTTAAGTCAGGTACTGTTTTTGTGTTTTGTAGATTCTCTTTTCTCTTAACTCTTTTTTTCCCCCCCAATCTGGAAAATCTAGGCTTCATAAATAATAAAATAAAGCACACATCATTCAAGACGACCCCTTAGTTTTATAGTTCAGAGGTCACTTTATCCCCCCCCCCTCTTTTCTCTTCCTCCAACTGATTTTCTTTTCCGTTTCTTAAAAAAAATCTCCCATCATGTCTGTCTGCCCTTTCTGCCCTCCTTTCCTCAGGTACAATCTAGTCAGTGTATCAGCGTACAGGTCAAGAGTTTCTGTAGTAGTGTGCTTGTCGCTGTGGCAACTACCTGCCCTGAAGCGCTGTGGTAACAATCTGCCCTCAGTGCCAGAAACAAATGAACCCTTTCAATTACAAGTGTGTGTTATTATATCCACTCTAACCGCATCGCGTGCGCGCCACAAAAGGAACTCTTTCACTCTGTGGTAATAAAGCAATTCTCTAAAGTAAAATTGCGTAACCTTTCAGACATCAACATGTCTGTTTCCACATATTCATACAACACAACACTGACTCAACATAGGTGGCACGTGAAGGATTCAATTAGTATGTTTCGAGCATTGGTGAGCTGTTCAGCGTATGTTCAACATCCATAAAACTCATCCGGTTTGTTTGTTTGTTTGCCAGAGTGTGCACTGTTTATGTGAACTACTTACATCATACATGCATCTACATAATATATATATGTAAATATTTTTTAGATGTTTACACACAGTATCTGGTTGCAAACATGCGCATCTCTATTGTATAATCAGGTCAGGTTGACAAGTTAAACTCCGCCGTGCATATCTGTGTGCGTGCATACGTTAGCGGTGATGCCATGTAATGTGTGTGTCAGCATGACAGGCAATAGCCCTCAGGAGACACTCATACACAGTCGCTATTGTTTCCCTCTCTCTGCTTATCTTCCATTCCTTTGTTCCTCTCTTAAGGTCGAGCAGAAGCTATAAGGTCAGAAGAGGGTAAATACGGCAAAGCTTAGGGGGGGATTGGCTGTTTAGAATCTGCAGGCCAAGAAGGGGAACGCAGATTGGGAAAGTGCTCTTCTCTTGATGGATAATTACCAGCGAAGGGCTTTTTAAGAACTGCACCAGCTGCTGCGAACGGAAGCTCAACAGCAGAGATGATGAGAAAATGAAAGAGCAGAAGCAGGAGAGGGTTTGTGTCTCAGACAGGTGGAGGCAGGAGGACTCACCGCTGCGACAAACAGCAAGGCGCGCTCTCAAAACTACAAAGCGGATGCTGGGATTTTCTTGAGATGCCGTGTTTATTTCTCATGTGACTTTTCGGGTTGGATTTTCAAATGCGTGGAAGGGGGCTTCAAATATACTGTATATGATATACAGACATGCAGAAATATCATCATGTTATCCCCTTTTGATTTGCAGCTCTCCTCCTGATACCTCCTTATTATGCAAGTTCTGTCGATTCCCACATGTGTGTGTGTCTTTGTCTATGGTACAAGTGTTGGTGCGTGTGTGGTGCATATTGAGGGCCTCTAGATACTTGATTTCAAAGCTCAACCATCGCCCACTCTGTTTCTCTACATGTCTACAACTACAATCAGTGTGTATCTCCCCCGAAGCTGGGATTATAAAGGTCCATGTGTGTTTTATGGCTCTATTTGGTGTTTAGCAGTATAAACACTCGGCCACACTGCTTTTCCTTTAACTTTAAGTTGGATATTTTTTTGTATTTCTGTTTTATATGTGTTTAAGAGCTACTTTTTAAAAGCAATCCTGATTTTGGTGCAGCAACGATGCATTTTTCAGCACGTTTGCTTGTGTTCAGACCACAGACTGTACATCAGGGGTCTCGAACTCCGGTCCTTGAGGGCCGCAATCCTGCAAGTTTTAGATGTTTCCATCTTCCAACACACCTGATTCAAATGATCAGGATCGTTATCAGGCTTCTGCAGAGCTTGATGCTGAGCTGATCATTTGAATCAGGTGTGTTGGAAGAAGGAAACATCTAAAACTTGCAGGATTGCGGCCCTCGAGGACCGGAGTTCGAGACCCCTGCTGTACATAAAGTGAACATAGCCATCGGTACATTATCAGTTGGTTGCAAACTAAAACTTTGCACCCTTGAGTGTAGAATTTGGTCATCTTTCTCTTTTGAAACCAGATGCAATGAATATGTAGTGGACCTGACTGATACAGTGGTAAAACGTCAATTAAACATAGCCACGCCCAACAGCATACCCTGCTTTATGGTCTTTTTTCCTCTAAATGGGACCATAATGTGGAAAATGACCATTGTGCTATATTGAAGGAGGAGTGAAACTGGGGAATGAGACCATAAACTCATTAGTAGAATGTTCAGTGAGGTAATGAATAGAAGTATGATCATTTTCTCATAGACGTCTATGCAATTTGATGTCTTTTTGCAACCAGATGAGTCGCCTCCTTCTGGACATGAACAAGAATAGCAGGTTTAGTGTGACGAAAAATAGAGGCATTGTGCTTAATACCTGTAACAGGCATGTGCAAGCACTTAGGGGGCTAAGCTTCGATTTCTAAAAAAGTAAAATGTGCTTTTTGCTTTTCAAATGATGTGGTGTATGGGTGTGAGTTCACTAACTTAGAATGCCAGTTAGCAATAAATGGGTGCATGTATGACATTTTTTTGGAAATTGCTCAACTTTTTAACAGAGAAATGCTCACTGGGTGCACCTAAGAATCACTGATTCCACACAACTTTGGCACAGCTTCCTTTACACAGAGAGACTATGAATTAAATCAACCTTCTAAAATCCATTACTGATCAGTAAAACCCAAACATACAAAAAAACTAACTGTGGTAGTTTGACCACTGTTTCAGATCACTTCAAAATGGATGCAGGTTGGGAAGTTCCAAAACTGAGTTATTGCTGCTATTATGCTGTCACAGGATAACAAGAAGAACTACAGCGGAGCGCTTGTTTGCCAAAATTGGAATTCTCAAAGTCTGTGGCACTGAAAACATATTCTATTATTAAGCTGTTTGGGAAACGAGAGCAGAAAGTGGAGGCAAATAAGCCAGAGTTGTAAATAAAAACTCCCTCATGGTGGCACAGCCTGAAACGCCACAGATCAGCTAACGGACCGTTTTTCCACTTGTGCATGAGACAGCATACCTGGGAGACAGGCTTAACAGCTCAGTAAACATTCATTACACCGGCGCTCTCCGTAAACGCCTCAAACAAATAAAAACAGCGCTTTCTCTCGACACTGGCTGGAATGGTGATGAATTGTGAGCAAATACCACGACTTTACTAATTGTATATGTAAAGTAGGACACAATTGCTCATCAGTTCTTTGAAACTTAGGCTGATTGGAGTTTAAAATTAAAGCAGGAAGCAAAGTATTTTACTTTGACAGTTCCCTGCAGTTAGTAAATTACTTTAGAAGAAACCACGAATGTGCCATGTGCTTTTTTCTTCCCCACAGTTATCACACAAAGCTGTTGTATTTCTGCTGGACAGTCACTGATGGAATAAACCTGCATTTTATATTTACATAAATGCTTTTTCATGGTCTCCTTTTCTTGCGTATACAACTACCAAAACATGAGCTACATTAAATTCATGCTGAAGAAAATTAGCAGGTGTTATAACAATAAGCCTCACGAAGGATTTCTGAATCACCACTGAAATCACTGATTGTAAAAGGAGTTCTAAAGATCTGTTGTGGGGGTAGAGTTGGTCGGCTATTATGTACAGGGTTGGTGCTTCACATAGCTCCCATTGCACAGATATACTGAACCTGAACTTCTATATAAAATGTGTGTGTGCAAGATGTTAGCTGCAGTCACTGTTAAAAAACAACCAAGTAAGAGCTAAAACATCTTGTATTCAGGTGACAAAAACACGTGATTTGTAAGTTTCTTCTAATATCTTAGCTATAATAAGGTGGTTTTTGGGTCTCTCTGCCCCCTAGAGGTCTAAAACCACTTGAAGCGGATTTGAGGAAACTACTCTAAACAGCGTTTCCACAGGGGCCTCTCCTCATCATCTCGCCGGTCACTTGGCTCGATGTCCGTCCTCTCTCAGCATATCTGTCTGAGCGGACCATTTACCCTTTTTGTCTGCTTCCTTTCTTTCCCTGACCCTCCCTGTCTTTCCATATCTTTTACTGTCTCCCCCGCCCATTCCTCTCCCTCCCTCATGCCATTCCTCTCCCTACCTCAGCCGTCAACCTGGCCCATATCTGTCCGCCTGTTGTCTTGTACCATCTTGTGTGTCTTGGCTTTTCGCTAGTCCTCAGTTGCCCTCCTGCCAGTTGCTTTACCCCTTTACTCCATCCCTCCCTTCGTCTCTCCTTCTGTATCTTGTCAAAACTCTCTAAATCAGTTTCTCCTTGGTAGTGCCTCCTCCTCCGCCCCCCATACATCTGTATCTCTGTCCTCGGGAACTCTCTACCCTTTAGTCTTCTTTTTCTCTAAATCTGGCTTGACCCCTTTTTTGTTTAATATTTCAGTCCGTCCTCCTCCTTCTGCTGCACGGTCAACTTTTTAGCTTCCGTACATACCTTTCGTTCTAATGTAAATATTCTAAGTGCTCATAACTGTGTCATTTCTTTTTCATAACGCATCTTTTAAAAATTCATGCCGCAGCACCGGAGAACTGTTTTCCATCGGACAGCTTAGCTATGCAAACCCACATAAAGCATATACACGTCATACTACTGTTGCAGCAAATGCATCTGTGTTGTATTTCAGGCTCTGCTTTGTTGACTCTGACTAAAAAAACTGCACAAGTTGCATTTATACTGTAAAACTTGTACATTGACGAGCACATGAAAGCTGACAGATTTCTCAGCCATCTAATTTTAGGGTGACGAGACGTTTAAAAGTAGAGAAATAAGAAGAAGTGTTTTCCAACCTCTTCAGACTCCGAAAACAGCAGCGCTACAATTTGTTATGCCGACATCTAACATTCCCATCACTTTTGATCATTTACGCGAGTGACTTTTAAACTGAGAAACACACACAAATCAGCAAACTCCCTCTTCCATTTGTTTTTCTCATTACCTTGTTGTCTGAGAGCCCGGTGACTTGGTCAACAAACTCCTCCTGAATCATGAAGGCGGCCAAGTTGGCAGTGTAGGAGGCCAGGAAGATGACAGCAAAGAAGGCCCACACTGACACTATGAACTTACTGGTGGTTCCTTTTGGATTCTGCACAGGCACAGAGTTGTTGAAGACCAGACCCCACAGCAGCCACACGGCTTTGCCCATAGTGAAGGAAGGGCCGTGGGGGTCTGAGAGAGAGAAGAGAGACAAGAAGGGACATGTAAGAACATCAAGACGGGCGGTGTAACTGAATAGAAAATATACTTTGTGCGTTGTCGACGCTCACCTTTTCCCTGTGCCAGGTTTCGGTTAAAGCCAAGAGGACTGATGTACTCAAACATGAACACAGCCATTGCAGTCACCAGTAGGAGCATCACAAACATCATCACCCACACTGATGCACTGAATGGCTCTGAAGAAGAAAGAGAATGAAAAAAAAAGCACAATGTTCAGGACCAGATCAATGCTGCATATGTGCACACACACAACTCTGTAGATTCCCTACAGAAACACACACTTGCATATACGCAGGCACGCCTCCTACTTGACTGTGCGAGGAGGGGTACAGTATAGGAACCCCTGGTGTCAGCACTCCTGTCCTCCCTCTGAGCTCACAACACTACTGCAGAGATTAAACTCTGCTCTAATGTATGGGAGCGCACTGCTGGCACACGGCCTCTCACTGTGTGTGTGTGCGTGTGTGTGTGCAAGTGCAGAGTGTGTGTGTGTGCTGGCAAGCAGCCATTATGGGGTTTTCCTGCTAAGCCCTTATAATTGCCACTTTCACAGGACTAACTGCATGCTGCATACATGTCACCATGTGTACCTGACTGTGTGTCTTTGTGTCTTTGTGTCTTTGTGTGCTGGCATGTGCTTTTTTCTCCCCTCCTCTGTTTCATTGACCATCTCGGTGTGTTTATGCCTGAATGAATGTGCCTTTGTGTCTGTGGCGTCATATATCGCGCGCAGGAACTCGGGACGAAGCACTCGGCATCAAATGAACGTGCCTGAGCAGCCATAACAGGGATATCCGTGGTCTCTCAGGTTAAAATCCTGCGGTTAAGTCCCTCTCAGGTAAGTGAGAGTCAGTGTGGCAGGAAGCGGGAGTTGAGCTAAATCCCTCAGATGAAAGAGCAAGTATTGACAGCTGTGTAACAGAACTGAATTATGTTGTCAGCTCTGTATCTCAGGGAACACACAGGCGCGCACACAAAACAAATACCGCTCTGCACTCGCACCAGCCGAAAAAGCAAACAAGACAGATCTTCCCTCCGCTCTCTCCCGAGTCCAACAGCGCAGCAACAGTTAGCGGGGTGACAGTTACCTAAAAAGGCTGACGGGGAGACGGTTCCATTGCTACGAGAGACCATGACGCTGATCCCAGTTTCCACGAACGGGACGGAGAAATCGATGACCTCAGAACGCTCCTCATTGATCGTCAGAGATCCGACGGCCATGACGGCTTTCTTATAGACCACCTTGATAGGAGGAGGGGAAGGGGAGGAATGCAGGGATAAATACATGAGGAGGGATGATTGAAGAGAAGGGAAAGAAGAAGAAAAGTTAGACTATAATGATCAATTTTTGTGACAGTCAAACATAACAAACAATCAAAAAAGAAAACTACTTAAAATTGCAATTTTTTCATGACAAAACATCTACAAATCAGATAAATGCAAATGCATGCCAAATATATGCACAAGAAAATACATTTTACTGACTTCACACCATTAAAGTTTTTAATCTCAGACTAGATCTCAATCAATACAATCAATATGCAAGCAGGAGCCGCCCGCTAAATAAGACGAATGCCAAACGAACTTGAACCGAGTGAATGAAGCCTGCCATAAAAATATATCGACATCTATAAAGTTTACAGTCTCTAAATGAACTCTGGGACTTTACCTTCAAGTTGAAGCTGGTAATTAAAGATATGCTAAGGAGTTTTCTGCAGGAGTAGCTAAGATTTGTTTACTTTCGCAGCATTTACAGTTGGTGCCAAAGCCTCCTAGCTGCTCTTTCTATTTTTTTCCATCCCGCCTGTGAAAGTTTTGCAAAGTCAACACTTAAGCTTCCTTTGGAACACGAGGAACAGGAATATTTTGTCATGCAAACATTTCTAATTTCCTCTCAGCTGGGCTTGCGTTGTTTATTTCAAGACTGATCAATACGACACGTGATTCATCGCGTCTTTCCAAAGCGCTAACAAGCTGCTTATTGTGCCGTTTTGAGAAAAAGAAAGGTGTTTAAAAAGCCAGTGTAATATTCAGCACCTCATCACGAAGTATGCACATACAGAGAGAGAAAACTGTAAAATGAATTGCCTTTGATGACATACTCAATAGCCAGCAATCATTTTAGCTGAAGAACTTACAGTGTGCATCATGTATGGATTCTGATATGTGGCTGCACACACATTTGGGTGCCACGAGCTAATATCTGACTCGAGGGGTCTTTATTGACTAATCTCTGGTTCAGAGTCCACTGATTCACACTCACACACATTCAGATGGGTTTCTCTCACCTCTCCCACCATCCCATTCCAGACGTTGTTAATCTTCTTGCCATGTTTGCCATTGGTTACCAGGTACAGGTCATAGGTGAACTTCACATACTTGGCGATCTTTTTCAGAATATCGATGCAGAATCCTTTGCAGCACTTCTTGATGTACGTCCCACCAGCCTCTGTCGTGTTGCTGCAGGAACACACAAACACACGCGTCGTTAAGCTGAGAATTTTGAGCAGCGACTCGTCGGATGTCAGATCCAGGACAGGAAGTGAAAGAAAACGACGTGGATGGAACGCTTTATAGCGGCTGCATTAAACATGAGCAGGCAAAACACCAGCTGTTTGCATGAGAAAACACTGAACACATGAATCCACTTTTTAAATGCATACACCTTTGCAAAGCTTTTCTGAGTTAAGACATGTTTCTGTTCGCTTTTCTCTCCATCCTGCTTGTTAAATTTATATAACCACACCAATGAACAGATATCACCCTGAGACTTTTTCACCTTTAACTTCAGGTCATTCTATTCAGGAATGACAGAGGACTCGGGGAAAAAAATAAAAAAATATGCTCCTTCTCTCCTTCTCCGTCTGTCTCTCTTGAGATAGAGGTTTTGACGGCACTGCATCTGCAAGCCTTGTACCATCTGTGTATATGAATTCGAGAGCAGGAGAGTTCAGACAGTGTTCGCACGCACACACACAGGAGCGCACATCAACTTTCAGCCACCTGGGAATCTCATTTAACTTTTAGATGTGTGCTAATTAGAAGACGATAACCTCGTCCTTTAGTTTAACAACAACCTGGGCGCAAAGTTGACGGAAAGTGAGAAAAAAAGAAGAAAGAAGCACAGAACCTCCACACATCCAGGCTGTGACTCTGCAGTTACCTTTCAGAGATGAAATTCTGTCACTTTGGAGTGATTCTGTAGTGCTGGATAAACATTAGCCAGTTTTTGCCCCAAGTGTTACCCTCACTAGTCGCCATCGATCTGTCAAACAAATGTCTCCCCAAGTGGAATTCTTTCCTGTCTCTGAACTGGAAAGGAATTTACTTTTTATGGTCTAATAGGTTCACACAAGAAAGAGAAAAAAAGATTTATTTGAGAAAGCAGGCAGTGTTATGTCAGCAGTTGACTTTTAGTAAAACTTTGCGCACCCGGTCACCCGGGGTGACTTTTAAAGATGTGACAAGCGATTATCAATAGCAGCTGCTGAACTAATTGAAAATGAAGAAGCTAAATTGCACCTAAAAGCACCTGCAAACACAGGACGTGTCAACAAAATCAGTGGGATTCATTAAGAGGAATTGATATCGGCTTCGTCTCCTTGTCAAATTAAAATGAAGGTTTTTGAAAGAGTATTTGCAGTTTTATTCGTTGCAATTTAACAGTTTTTCTTACAAATTAAGTATTAAAAAAAGCACAGTGATTATGACAGCATCATAGATAGATGAACTACACGATGTAGGCATTAAAAACTTGCATTAGCCCTGATCACAACTTTTCCACACAGAAAAAAAGAAACTTCAGTAATTTATAAGTTTAGATCAGAATCGTACAAGAAATATAATAATAATAATTATTGTAATAAAAATAAGGACAGCTAAGTCAAATTTCTGGCAGGTTCAGCTGGCGGGTGCACTGACAGAGCAAGCATATAGGCCAGAACTTTAATAGCTGCATTCATGAACACAGTGTACTCATTTAGGCAGGCCATAGTACAGTTCAGGCAGCGGGAGCATGTGATGTTATGGAGGCTGTTTGTGAAGTTGCCAGGCCAACTCGATATAGAAACACTACAGGGCCTGAGGGGCCTCCAGAGAGGGCAGTGTGCGTCTGTGCACGCTGGTGTGTGTGTGTGTTAGCGCGAGTAAGGCTTGTTCTTAGGCCCAGCCTGGATGAGTGAATTTCTGGTTCTGCATGCATGGATACTCTTCCAACCCCGATCCAACCCCTCCACCACCCTCTCCATCCATCCCTCTTTCTCCAAATGGACACTACGGATGCTTGAGTGGGAATTGCGCTGTGGGAGGGGAGGGATGCAGCCGAACGCATTGGCCTGTGAGTGAGTGGACATGTGGCAACGGAGAGTTTCTATGAGCATGTGAATGTGTGTTTGTGTTCCTCCTTGGAGATGCTTTATCCTTCGCCCTACTTCACAGTGATTCTGGATGAAAATCTCTGTCAGCCTCTTCCCTGAGACCCTATTAGTGCTTAATCAGCTCTGTTTGTGGGTTTGCATGTGTGTGTGTGTGTGTAGTAGTAGTTCCAGACAGTCACTTTGCATACATACAGTACATGTAGGCAGGGAGAGAGTGACACAAAGTGTGTAGCAGAAATGCCAATCTGACTGCGTGTCCGTGAATGTGTGTGTTCCACTGAGGAGAAATATTATTAAATTATCTGCAAACCAATTACATGCTTTGATTCAGCAGCACTCAAGCCACTCAGTGATGTACACACACACACACACATAGTGGATGTGAAGTTCAGGAACATAATATAGCAAGAGGCTCGAGGTATTTGGGCGTTAGAGAGAAAATTGGTAAGGAAGGAAGTAAATTGCTGAGTTCAGCAGTCGCCTCCATTTTCAGGGGGAGGAAAGAAGCTGCTGCATAGATCGCGCACTGCACCTCTTTCCATGCTCATGAGAGAGAGGAGAGAGAGCGAGGCAAGGAGCAGAGGAACACAGTTACAGCGCTGAGGAAAACAGAACATACACGTTTCTATCCCCTGATTATCGAATACGCTCATATTGTGGAATGCGTAGCTCCCCGTCTCATACATACAACGGTTTCCTAAAGACAGCATCCCATTGAGACTGCAGTATATTTCCATCACTGTCCGTGTGTTGTATTTTTACAGTCTTAAACCTTTTACGCCACTCCATATCTGCAGAGGTTAGAAGGTTTTTCATGACCACACTAAAGCTTGAGTAAGCAGTTTTGTTTTTTTTTGGCACCGTCTTGCTAAAAAAATTCCATTATAACCTTTTAGTATATTGTAATTCAAGCGGTCCGAGAAGAATTAGACTTCTGCCCCTTCTCTTGGCCCGTGACAAGAGACTTTAATCAATCATGGGTCTTTTTACACACAACAGCAAAGAGAGTTCAACTTTTCAAAATCTGCGAGTGCACAAGGGTTCGTGTGACATAAATTTCGCCCGAGCGTCGTTGCAGATCCTTCTAGGCGCACATACAGCACAAAGTTTGTGTTCAAACTGACATCTCTGCAGTAATGTTGATGCAGGGGAACACATAGCTGCTGATGTAAACTCCAAGACAAGAAACCAAAAACCAAAATCCTGTGTGAAGCAAAAAGCAATCGCTGACTTTTAACGTGATTATTTTGGCACGATTGAAGTGGGTGCATATGATCGTGCTTAGAAAAGAGAGCAGATTGTATTTTCCATTTCTGGCAGCTTTTCCGGCTTTAACTACTCGCTCCACCTCATTGTATTCAACATCTTTCAGCAAATAGTCCCTTAGAGCTACCACTAGCGATACTATAGTCCATCTACCTGAGCTTCTTCTCTGGCGTGATTCTGTGAACATTTAAACAAGCTCGTCTTTTCATTACAATAAGTAGACACCACACTCACTCTTTGATATGCTTCCTGCAGGGCACGGAGTTCCTCATGCAGGTACCGGTGAGCCTTTCTACATCCTCCACGATGACAAAAGGTTTCTCCTCCAAGGTGACGATGGACAGGTGGTTGTCGTCGAGCTCGGCGTCACCGAAGGAGTTGAAGCGCGGCCACACCGGGTACTTCAGTGTCAGGCTGCGGTTGTCCAGTTTCCCCATCTGGCAGTCAAGGAGAGAAGGAAGGGGAGAAGGAAAATAATAATAATAATAATAAAAAAGTGAAACGATAAATAAGTTAGTGGTAATGAGGTTGGTAAAAAAAAAAAGAACATTTGACAGATTTAAAGTGTGGACAGAATGGGATTCCATGAAGTGTTCCGCAATTAGCTCGGAGGTTGGGAGTCAAGGATGCTTTAATGGGTTGGCTGTTGTTAGGTTCAGACCTACGACCTCACATTTGCCAGGCAGTCGCTTTAACTACTGAGCTAATCTGCAGATATGAAGAAGTGGGGGATGGGGAAATTATTCATTTAGTGAACACAGCAGGGCAAAGGAAACATGTCCAGTGTCCTAACTGCTGCATTTTGTTTCCTAATAACTCAACGCAGATAGGAAATGGATGGGCTCAGAAAGGAAGACACACTGTTTTTATGTTAGAAATATTATTACCAAGAAACGCAGATATGAACAGAATAACAGATTAGAACCAACGTGTGTAGGGATGCATGGCAAAACGCACATCTCCTGCTATGAATGCAAACACACACATGTATATGAATATGACAGTATGATAGCGCTGTGACCCTGTAAATAATTCAGAAAGTTTTCAGAGCTGTGATGTCACAGATTCCCCCTATGGATGCTCTTTTACCACCCACATCTGTCTGCAAATATATATGTACGTGTGGTATTTATACATGTTTGTGTCTGACAAGGAAGGCAGAGACAGAAACAGCAACAGGCACCGAGGCTTTGCTTGACTCTCAATAATTAATAACGCTGGAGCCAGAAAATGGCAAAACCTCGCTCCGACTCTTTCCCTCCATTTCAGAAGGCGTTCTTTTCTCCTCCGTCTCCCCCTCTCCTCTCCTCCTATTCAGCCGAGTGGAGAATCTGACTTTACAGCCGGGCGTCTTTGTGTATCGCAACACACATACACACTCGCAGAGATGTAAAAAAAATTCACGGCTGGATTTCTCAACCACTAACAAATGGGGAAAAGGTCAAAGGTGGATCCTGTAATTCTGGAGAATTATTGTTGATATTCAGCTAGTTGGCATATTATGATGCCAGATTTGCTGTCCCTCTCGCTCATAATGCCTCTCCTGTCTCTCCTTCTCTTCTCTTTCTCCTGGTCCTGTGCACAAGCATGAATGTGCACGAGCTTGAGCAAGCCCGGGACATGATGGAGCAGTGCTGTGGGGATCGGTCCGAGCCACTTTGTGCAGCATTCTGTCATTTAGACGTCGATCACTTTGGCAATAAGTTTCCTCAGAGCTTCATTCAGACAGAACCAAGAAAGTGACAGAGAGATGATATGTGGGTGATATCTGTCATACACAAGATTAGATAGTACATCAAGTAACAACAGACTAATCTAAATCCACTGTACAACAAATTATACATACATGTATATATACATACATATATATATTCAGTGCTTAACACATTTATGAGACCACCTGTCTAATTTGTTAAGCACTGTATACATATATAGATCATCCAAGAAGTACTTCTGAGCCACTGGGCTTCTCTTAGAAGTCAAATGACTCAAGCATGACATTCAACCACTAAAACTCATTTTTTTCTGTTCAGGAATGCAAGTAAATAACTCTAATTTGACAAAGTAATCAAGAAATAATAAAGTACTTTGTTATTATTTTTCAATTTTCTGTAAAACAATCATTTTAAAAAATCAAGGATAGCAATAATAATTATATTTTAGCATTAAAAATATAATTTCAGTGGAAGAGCTTTTACATATTACATATTACATTACGTATTCACCATTAAAGAAACATAAAAAAGGTATTTGGGTAATTACCAATGCTGTTAATTTAGAGCAGCTGTGGCACAAACCTTTCATTGGGTGGTGATAATACATTTGTTAAGCACTGTTTCTCAACTTCCTTTTACATCTTGGCTTATTGAGTCTCCATGTTGAAGATCCTTTGTAATTATCAGTATTTAATTAACTTACTGCTGTTAAATGTGCATAAATACACAGAATGATTTTTTCAGACATACATATGGATTCTGCTGCTGTCTGGTGCTGTTGGTATGTAATAACCTGAGAGGAAAGACTCCTACAAACAGCTGGAGGCAACAAACTAAATCTTAGCTCCTCTTAATGTTTTATTAATGTCTTTATCTAACCTGTTACATTCTCTGTCTCCATTGTCATCTGTCTTTGTGGACATTTCAGTGTGTAATAGATGTGAACTTGTAAGAGAAAAAAGGTGCTTTGGACCAACATCGCTGCTAAAATGTTGAAAAAGCGTTCTTCACCTGTGCGCGCAAGTTCTTTACTGTAATGACACGCATGTCTGAATTGTTCTGTGTTAAAAATTATACAGAAAGGTCCGATTTATTAAGATTACCGCCACTTTTACTTTTACTGAAAAGAGCCCAGGGTGCTCATTCAGACATGAAATCGACATGTTCAGATGCCATCAGATTAACGGAAAGGAGGGCGAGTCTGAACGGGACTTTGGGATTACAATCGCTGACTCTACCTTTAAGATACATTTTGTTTTGTTTGTTTTCTGAATAAAACACTAAAACAAAGCACACAGCACATTTGCACACATGATACGCATAATATAGCAATGCTAAACTGTCACTCCTTTGACCCTGCAGTCATGAGACACTGGTTGTTACCCCCCCCCCCACACACACACACACACACACATACACACAAGCGTTGTTGCCTGCATGCTTGGCTAAGTCATTAACAGGCGAGCAGAGAGGAGGAAGTGAAATTAGCATTTTAATTGTTTTGCTTTGAGTGGTTTTCTATCCTCTGACAGGGATTAGAGTCTCTTCTCAGCTCTTAGTCGGCACCACTGTCAACAGCTCACTCTGCTGTCGGCTACATCGCTCAAACCGTGTGCGCACTCGTGTGTGTGTGTGTGTGAGTGTGTGTAGACATTTGTGTTGAGGACAGCGAAGCAGGACGCTACGCTGAGGTGGCATGTGTGCAGTTTCTTGTGTGTCACCTTCTCTCTCCAGGGAATGGTCGCATTTGTCTATCTGTCTTAGCCCAGCTGTTTTGCATTTCACAAGTGAGTGAGTGCATGTATCGGCACACATGCACGTGTGTGTGTGCGTGTGTGTGTGTGTGTGTGTGTGTGTGTCTATTAAAGGGGTGGGGATAGTAGGAAATGGGATTGGTAATGTAAAAATGAGGGGGGATTTGTGCATAATGAGCAAGATAAGACTTGTGTCTCCGAAACAAAGGGTTGGGAGTCTTTGTGAGATGCTAAAACATCAGTTTCCAGCTGTGTGCAAGCTCTGCTGGGCTTTTAACTACATGTCCTACAGTGTATTTTTTGAATTATTGGAAGTAGGAAATAGAACTGTGCTGGAAGAACGGCGCTTCATTTAAAAGCGCGTAGGTCGCTCTGACTGCTCATCCTTTAAATTTCATTACAAACAGCGCTGACAATAAACCTGAAGGGACGCAGACCTGAAGCCTGTTTGACCCCATCACTGACCGATATAAGCTTTTGAGTAGTGGTTCTGGATGAGCCAATTAAGTCAGAGGAGAGATAAATGTTCTACTCAGAAGATGGTTGACAAAAAACGAGAGATAAAAAGGAGGAGGAGGAGGTAAAGAAGAAGAAGAAGAAGAAGAAGAAGCTGACTTCAGCAACTCTTCTGATTTCCTGTCCTGCTGCTCTCCTCTTCGCTCTTCCTCTCGGTCTCTAATTAAAGAAAGAGGGGTTATAAATTAATGCCCGGAGAGGAGGGAGGATTCTCTTTATCGACTGGATGAGCGGCAGAATGCTGAATCTCCCCGGATGTAATACCAGATATTAAACGCATGTAATGCATAGAAAGCGCCGCATGTGTGTGTGTGTGTGTGTGTGTGTGTGTGTGTGTGTGTGTGTGTGCGGTCATGTGACATGGAGGCCAGCGGGAGGTTACGATGATAGGGCCTGCGGGATTACTGCACAGTAACAAACAATGGTGCGAATCCTATCGCATTATCACCCTGCGACAGATTTAGAGCCACTTGGTGATGAGGTGACACTCCGGCCCAGAAGCGCTACGTTTCTCTGCATCTTTTCAGTTTATGTTTTCTTGAAAATCCCCCGTTTTGCTTCATCTACTACTCTTTGTGTTATCATCTCAACCCTCCTTTGTTGTTTTTTTCTTTCCTCCTCTTCTTCTGTCGTTATCTTTGCTTGTTGAAAGGTTTTGCTCTCTTGTACCTACATGTCATTCTCTCTGTTTTATCTATTTCACACTGTCGCTCTCTCGCACTTTCCTCTCGTACTCTGTTTGACCTACGCGTGTGCACATCCGAACGCACTCAAGTGCTACAGTCAACCAGAACATGGCTGAATAAGTGAGAGAGCATCATAAAAGAATAAAAGAAAAAAAACAAGGGTCAGGGCTCCTGCACTGAGCACATTCTCTGTGCCAGTCTCCCTGGGAGAGTTATCGTTGTGGCAAGTTGCATTATGGGAGAATGAGTTCCTAATAGCGTGGAGAAACCCATTCAGTCATAAAACAGTATCTGTCAGTCCTGTCAGACAAAATTATGTCGGGAAAATGGATTCTGCTCTCCCTCTCCTGCACCCTACACTTGCTCTGAATGTGTCTGTGAATGTGTGTGTGTGTTGTGTCTACTTGCATGTGTCAGGGTGCACGTGCGCTGCCGATGTTTATGTGTGGAAAAACGAGGGCAGAGAGAAGGAGGATGACGGAGTGCGAGAGAAACTGCAGCCATTGATTTAGACGTATTTCCTTAAAGCGAGGCCCCTTTTATTAAGATTCAGAGAATAGTGACGTCTGGATCGAAAATGCACGTGTGTGTGTGTGTGTGTTTGTGTGTGTTTGTGTGTGGGTGTATGCACATGGGCTTTTGTGTGCGTCTGCTCTCCATATTGTGATTCTCCAAGCACAAATCCCATGCTGTCTGTAATAATTATTTTGTGAACTGGCTGCTAACACCACAGCAGTTCCTGAAGCAATTTACACACTCCATCTACTCAGCAGGAATAAAACATAACATCCTGGTTCTGATCGGTAAATACACTTCTCTCATTCAGTCGGTGAAGTCATACTGTAACACAATTAACGCCTCTTGGATTTTAATAAGTGATGGAGACATGATGTTGAAGCAAACATAAAGTTAAAAATACATTTTGATCAAACAAGAAGTGGAAACAAGCAGGTGTAAATATTTTACAGAGCTCTGCATGGCGTTATCAGGGTGTTCTATGCAGAGTTGCAAAGCTTGTGTCTCTCTGGTGGGCTATTGTAATGCAGAGCGAGCGAGATATGGAGGACACCTGATTAGAGGAACTGGCAGCCCACTTTGGTATGCATTGTCAGCGAGATCCACCTCTCGCAGAATCCACCAGACTTTGAAAATGCAGCATTTAATGGTCTCACAACAACGGAAAGTGGTGCAGAATCGGTGGAACCTAAATGTGATGAAGGAACAATCACCTGAAGTGGTGAATAATACTTCAAACGAGGCAGCATTTAATAATGTGATTAGAAATGCGATTATTAATGTTTGTGAACATAAAGTTTTGATAGATACGACTAGCAACAAGCTACTTATATTGTAGGTAATTTTGGGTGCATGACATCGCCTTATGTGTGTTCAATGGTGTTTTATCAAACTGTTTTATTACTTTTAAAATGTAAATTAGGACATATGGTCTTTTTAACATGAACTAAAGTGTAACAGTTTTGAAATTAGTAATTTAAAGCATCAATATTTAGTTATTCTGATTCATATTTACATCATAAAATGTAAGAAATCTCATTAGAACAAGAGAGAAAGTCATTTAGGACATGCCCTGGTTTATCTGAGTAATTAAGCAAAATATTAAATTAAATTAACATTTTGCAGAGTCATGCTTTTGTAAGTCTTATATAAAACAGAAACAGAGTTTTATAGCAAGTGCAAATGTACAGAACTCTTATCTATCATGAAGCAGAGCATGCACCATCTTTGTTTTTTTTTTCCCTTTTACAGTGCCTAAGTATGCCACTTCAATTCAGCTGCTATTCTATTTTTTGCTGCTATATCTGTGCAGTTGTTCCGGCACATTTTACCCAGATAAAAGCCTAACTTTGCATAAATCCCCTCGCACAGGTCCCAGACTCATCATTTAGTGAAGTGTACCCACGTGACTCGCTGCGAAACCGAGCTTTCTTTTGAATTAAACAGTTATTCATAGACAATTACATAACCTTTAATAAATAACCAAATGACATCAAACTGCGCAGGTGTAGAGATTTTTATGAGTAGCCTAAACTTTAAAATCTACCAACAGCATGTGTTTGCTGCAGAGAAGAGCAGGTGTGGATGCTTTGAAAACCTGAGTGCTAAACACCTGTGGTGGGTGAAAAAAGAAGAGCCTACACATGCTGGTGGCTCAGCTCCACCTCCCCCTGCCTCCATGTTTTTTTTCTTTCTTTTTTTCTTTCAGGTTCTCTTCTATCTCTTTGTGTCTCCTTTTCTCGCGCTCATTTGCTCTCGCTATCTCGGCCCATCTGTCTCCATCGCCCGCCCGTCTCGGTATCACTCCATATTGCTCTGCTCTCCCTGTCTCTACCTCCCGTGCCCCAAGGGGGACACATTTTATATTTTTAGTGCATATCCATATTTTAGTACAGTTACTGAATTTTTATCTCTTGATCATCATGGAAGAAGTCTCTCTCTCTCTCTCTCTCTCTTGGTGTGCCGCCGCTGATTTCTGGCGCATGGGTGGGACAGCAGCACCAGAGACGAAGCAAAGGGAAGAGAGAGAGCGAGAGAGAGAGAGAGAGAGAGAGAGAGAGAAAGAGAAGCTCCCAATTATGTTTCCACTTTGGGTCTCTCTGTCTCTCTTGCTTTTCAGTCTCTTTCTCTGCACCACAGTGAAGTTGTACTGATCAATTTCACAGGCGCTCTGTTTACAACAGCACACTCCACCTCTCCTCAGCACACCAACAAAAGGGTCTTGTGCAAGAGAGAGAGTGTGTGTGTGTGTGTGTGTGTGTGTGTGTGTGTCAGTATGAAATATGAAAAAGCCAGTCTTAAAGATTGGGTGGAGACTGTGCGGATTGCGGCAAACTAAACTGCATACTGTAACACGCGCGCACACATGGATGTGACCTGAATAACAACCAGACCGGTTGCAGCACGAGTCTCCAGAAGAGCGTTTTTCTGTCGATAACCACCACTGAAGGGTAAACATACGCGCACGTGAGAGCAGTGACCCCTTGCCACCCCAATAACAGAGGTCTTGGGTTTTGATTAACTGTGGTTTTGAGGTGCTATCAGAGACCACAACAGCAGAGTGCACAAATTATCAGGCTGAGAGAAGAAGGGGAAGGAACCGCATGGAGAGACAGCAGCAGAGAGGAGAAGCAAAGAGGAACGAGTGCCAAAAGGAAAAGGAGAATGATGATTAAAAAAAAAACTTCCCTTTCTTATTTATCCAAATCTTTCCTTTAGCCACACCTCTCCTTTTCCTCCCATCTTTCTCTCAAACTTGTCCTTTCAGCCCTCACCCACGCTGAAGTATGAGCTATCGGGACATTAAATACGAGGCATTTAAGCAAAGCACGAGGCAGCCAGATGTAGGTATAAAGATACATGGCTGCCATTTAAAGTCCATTAAAAACGGCAGGAATACTCAGGCATTTCCAGTGGCCATTCTTTATAGAAGGTTCCTCGTATTAACCAGTTAAAGAAATCCATAAGCTTGTTGGTAATTGAGCCCATTGATCAACTAAGTGCCGTATGATGAGACGGAGGCAACATTTTCAATACTGTGTTTGGCGCTTATTGCCACTTTTGGTTTTTGCACTGCATTTCCCAGCGGTGACATGTCGATGAAAGATTGTGGGCAGTAGTTCAGTGTCTGTTCGTTCATTTTAAATTCTATAAATGTCTGTGTTGGGTACGGGGTAATCACAGATTCTTTTTGGTTTTGCTGCCAGATATGTGAAAGAAAGTGCAGACTAACATGCTGTAACAGTAAAATATATGAATTGTATTGATAATGAAACAGCAACACAGAACAGGAACACCAGAGGGCCACACCATGAAGCAAGTTTAACATAGTCAGGCTTTCTTTATGTAAGCCGGCTTGACAAAACCTAAAACCCCAGTCAGAGAAAACTGAAATCATGGCCGGGTCTATCCACTTTCTTTGTTGACCGAGTTTTCAGCTGGGTGAAGCATGTGAGTCCTTCTCTGCACAAAACTGACCAATCATGTGCCACCAACTTCAGTCAGAGGAACATGTTGTGATAACTGAGAGCTTCGAGGAAGATACAGGTTTATGACTGTAAAAAACGAGAGGAATTCTAGCAGAAAACTGTTAATCGTGAGTTAATATATTCATTTTACTCATCAATTCCGCTGCTTATTTCCAATGTGACTGACTCTGTCCCATAATGAAGTATATCCCTTTTATTTTTTTGCCAAATCAAAGTGTTGTTCATGTTATTGACTGTATGTTATCTGTAAGAAATACCAGTAGACGAATAAATTTGCAGTGCCAGCTGTGTAAAACAGACCTGACAGCTAATTAGGAGCGCGTGGCTTCATTCACTGGCATTAGTAATGTACAGCTCAACAGATTTGCATATATAATGCATTCCCTCAGAGTCAGGAAACAAATTGGTGAAAGAGAGACGCTTCTTAGAGTCGATTTATATCCAGAACTCTAAACACAACCTCTCCTGCATCAGATTAACTGTGGTGATCTAGTCAGGTTTAAAGAGCGGCACCATTGTGACATTGAAAACTCTGACTTTGGGCTCAACATATCTGGTTAACCCACTAATCTTGCTTTGAAGTGCACCTCTCAGGGCTGTAACTACAAATACTGAGTCCAAATTTCTTTAAACCAACAAAAAATCAGGCGTATCGGCCACACCTCACCCCTCCTTTCACATTTAATTTACAACCAGAGAAGTTGTGTACAGAACAGCATTAAAATCAATCCACGAGCATTAGACAATTGGCTGCAGCGAGTTATTAAACTATCTTCACTTCATCCATCTTCCTTGTGTCTATTCCATTCCAGTCCCTACGTGTCCGTTTCTACACACGGTTCTGCTCCAGTTCATGAGTTTGTGTTTGTGTAGAATCAGATGTGCAAAGACACTGAGCTGGACGGAACAAGTGCACATAAATTAGGTATATAAGATTATTTTTTTCAGCTTGGGGCACTGGTTGATTGCTGTGGACGGTCACTTCATAAACGTGCATATACAGTTTCAACAGAGGGGACTCAACATCCGTATGCAGTTGGATTGGTTGCCGAAACACAGAACCGAGAAACTCCTCATAAAGACTTCATTTCCTTTTGGATGCCATTATTACACTATATCTTTACACAGCAAACTGTTGTTGATAAGTCGCTGCATTGATGCTAGTTTTATGTTTGAAATCTCATATATGTTCAGACCTTTAGGACGTGTCTGGCTAGTCAGCACCAAAACTGAAGGCTTCATTTGTGAGAATTGGTAGCGATTACTGCTCTTTTTCTAAATATTTCTGCATTAAAAGAATCAACACCAACCCTGACGCACGCATCTGACATAGATCCTACCTTCTCCCACTCTCTGTCCTTGTTGAGAACAATGACCACCAGCTTTGGGTTTTCCTGGTAGCCGTCCTCCGTGAATGACAAGTCTCTGCCATCCCATGTCACATTCATCATGTACCTGAGAGAGAAAGGAGCAGAGGATGAGCAACAGTATTGCAGAGGGGGGATAAGAGAAGTGTGAGAGAGAGACAAGGAGAAAAGGGGAGGGAGAGGGATTATGGGAAGAAGAAGAAGAAGAAGAAGAAAAATCAGTGAATGAGAAAAGGAAAGAAATGAATGGTGGTGATGAGAAACAGAGAGAAAAGGAAATTGAATTACATTAGCATGTGAAAAAGTCAATTTACAATCTACTAGCATTATAATCCTAAAATATTAACACAGGCTCTTTTGTATTGAAAGTCACATTTGATTCACATGGATTGGACTGTGATTACATTCAGGAAACAAGTAAAAATGGACAGAGCTGTGACGTATTCGACAAAAAAAAGAGAGTTATTACAGAATTACAATACTGCCAAATGTTAAAAAGACAAAATATGTGTTGCTTATAGCTTTCCAAACAAAAGAATTGCATAAAGGAAAAAAAATAAAATGATACGACCTAAAGCCATAGTCTGTCCATACTAACACACACACACACGCTGTAATGAGTGACCCATATGGCAGGTCACATTAGCTAAGATGGAGGGCAGTGGGAAGATATTCTTGGGTCCACAC
The DNA here is from genome assembly GCF_000690725.1 of Stegastes partitus. Lineage (NCBI taxonomy): Eukaryota > Metazoa > Chordata > Actinopteri > Pomacentridae > Stegastes > Stegastes partitus. Next base: position 130,734 of record NW_007579188.1, read on the forward strand.
AGCCTCCACATTAATCATTGCTGTCCTTCCCCACTCTGTCTCCCTCAGTCCTTCTGTCAGCGGTCATGTACAACACGGCAGAGTCTTTTCTTCCTCCTCTGCTCCATTCTGGGGCTGGGCGACAGGGCAAACTTCTAAATGGAGCACGGAACCACGTGAGGCTTTGTTGGAAAGCCACAGCGGATTGCTGCAGGTGAGGTGTTTCATGCTGTGTGGGACAT
>NW_007579188.1:131051-142056 GCF_000690725.1 Stegastes partitus
GAAAATAAGAAAATAACGGATTTTCGTGACTTACATCAGATCGGGAAGAAGGGGGAAAAAAAGGCAAACAACTGCTCAAATGCTCCCTCTCTACTGTACGATATAACCTGGTTTATGTAATTCTCAGCATGTCTGAATCTCGTATTATTTACTTCAATAATGTGTCTTTTCTTGCATAATAAAAGTTTAATACTATGCATGTTAACAAACACATTCCCGAGATAAAACTGTCAAGTTACTACATTCATTTTTATTATATAGGTTCAAATAAAACACTTGCATGTTATCCAGTGCAGCAGCTTAAGCTAACTCTCATACCAAATCATAGGGACGGTGACAGATAGAACAGTGACAAAGGCTGTGCACTCTGAGTGGTTGTGTGGTGACATTTCATGAGACCAGTGTGGCCTTTTACATTGCTGTTAGTAACACACACACACATGCACGACAACAACAACAACAACAACATCAACTCGATGCCCAGGTGAAGTCAACCAGAGATAAGGGGATTGAGTCGTGATTAAAATAATCGTATTGGCCTGTAAGCAATCGGGCGAGCAGAATTAACCCTCTGAACCTCAAATCCTGCTGGCAGGTTTGAAAGGTATGTTTGTTTTTTTTCTAAATGCCAAAATTACACCATTTATCAGAGCCAGAAGCTGTAAAAAACAGAAACAATTGCAGGATTTTCAGCTTTGTGACAGTCCTTGAACCGCTCGTCTGTGATGTGCCACTCTGCCAAGAAAGTTTAAAACCCTGACATTTAATCAAAAACCCAACTCTACACGTGGCTTTTTAAAAAATGGCAAAACTCTAGTCAAAACCTGTAAAAAATAAAGAAATTCTAAAGTTCTTTTTTTGTGATTTATGGCATTATAACTCCTGCACAGGAGTCGTTTTGAGTTTCTTCTACTGGTGGTTCTGCTGTTTCCAGCAAGACTTTATACTGGGAAAAAAAAATTGAGCAAAAAACAAACAAAAAAAAACCGTCCAGGATTGCTCATGGTTCAGAGGGTTAAGTCATTTGATTGAACGTGGGATGCATTGCTGGGATCGGTACTTGCACTTAGGAACCAAACATCTGGAAGAAATGCAGACACACTCACATTATTACACAAAAACATGTGGGAAAAACAATTCTCACCATTGACCATTCTGTAGGTTAAGCAAGCAGCCTCTCAGACTGAAGCGACTCCTCGGCTGAAAACATTCTTGGTGATTCAGGCTCATAAAAGTGGTCAGTTTTTTGAAAATATTATACAGTGAAGCTTACAATGAGTTCGGCCTCAACTTTTTCAAACCACCTGTCAGGAATGTCTGTGTGTTTCCGTTACAAACATCAAAATGAACCATCCTTTTGCTGTAAAAACACACAAATATGTTAAACACAATGCAGGCAGGACGGGCAGATTGTGTTTGCAAATGTGTTTGGGAGGACGCCCGATGAACAGGTGGACCTGATAGGGCGTTGCTAGGATACACCACATCCTAAAGTGTATACGCTGGAAAATGACCCACAACAAAAACCCCAAACGGACATCCCTGTGCAGAGATATAAAGTGCTTTGCCCACCTCGACAATTCCCCACCTAATGTTTCCTCTCCCCCCCCTCCTCTGTAGCACTGAGATCACAGTCCAATTTCTCTCACTTCCCAGCTTCTATTATTTCAGTAATCTCCCTATTCATTTGGGGGAGGTGGGGAGACAGCAAAGATGGAGCACCCAAAAAAAAAAAAAAAGATGAGTGAGGGAAAGAAAAGTATGATGAGGAAGAGGGATAAAGCCTCGAGAGTTGGGATAAAAATATCTTCAGTGTTATATATTTTTTTTTACTCCTTTACTCTTATTTTGGAGTAGAAAGGGGGGTTGTGATGAAGGGAAACGAGGTGGAGGGGAGGGACACTGCAGAAGAGTTAACCAACACTGCAAGTGCACTGCAGCAAAGCAAATAAGAGCATGCACTGCATTACAGATGCGAGCGCCACATTCTCTCCGTTTATGCTGCTTTCTTAACTCTTTGCACACCGAAAAAAAAACAGAGCATCCATTGCATCAACATAGGAAGCGAGTGCATTTCCAAACACAATTTTCCTCCGAGCACACCCAGTCCTCTCTACGCTGCTCTGTCAAAACGCTCTTGACACATGAGATCCACGAGCTCAAGTGCTCACTTATTCTGAGTTGCTGTAGATCTCCCCAAGTTTATAAAGGGTTTACTTTGTGATAAGACACTTTATCTGAAGAGGCTTCACCGCAGGGGGAGAAGACTCTCGACAAAGACGTTAAAATGAACTGTATGACGCTGTGTGTTAAAGATAGAGGCATTTATCCTTGCTAAGACAAGGACCAGTCAAAGCAATGATGTATACTGTCAGAGCACTCGTGATCTATGGCGCACGCGGACACATACACAAGTGTTACGCCCAGATAAAGATAAAGGATCAAGTCTGGGGGAAAAAAAAAAAAAGATGGGGGAAGCTGCTATCAATGCTGATTTAGGTCTTTTGAGAATATCCCAAGGGTGGGAAGTCATTTGAAAACTGAAGCCTCAGGTGGTATGTGTCAAGCATGGCACGAAGGATGGATGATTTAGATGCTAATTCATGTCTCCTCTTGCGCCTGTTTGTTATTCTAAATTTTGGGTGCCACAACATTTACACTGACAACTACATTTAGTCTTTTTCAAGCTTACTGTTGAAAATGCAACACATGTCCACGCCGTTGCTGCAGCGGGGTTTCTTTTGTCTCACAAAATAGGATTTATGCGCACATCGGCTTCGGATCCTTCTCGCCGTAGCTCAGTTTAATCATCGTTCACCAACATGTGAATCGAGTTTTAGGGCAGCGCAGCGTTTTTCACGCAGCACCTTTCATGGGTAAATCGAAAATCTGATGAAAAATTAATAGAAGTTTTTTGCGGTAGGACGACTTTGCTGTTTACCAAATTCTGCTCATGCGTTTTGATCTCTACTGTCTGAGAATTCAAACCAAAATGTGAAATTATTCATTATGTCCAAAAAAAAGGCACTGACTGAATTTCTGGTATTTTTTTCACAATATGTATATATTTTTTTAGGAAATGCAAGTGACTTTACTCCTTATGCAGTCACAGTAGGCCTTCGCTGTAGGTAATGAAATGAATGAATGAAATTAAATGAAAAAAAATGAATGAAAAACACTTTATTTATCCCAGAAGGGAAATTCAATTAAGTTAAAAATAGTAAGTTAAAAATCTGAAAACCAAGCAGTTTCTATGTGTTTTAATAATAATTTTTGTTCCTGTCACATTTTTTCTCGCCGTATTCAAATTTTTTACTGTGATATACAATCCTGCACCTCTATGTAAACAACACAACCACTGCAACAAGCAGAGAGAACTGAAGAATGTCAATAATAAAGCTCTAAATCATAAAAAGCAAAATAATCAAAGTTGAATTTTACTGATTGGTTTTAATAAAATCGAAAAAAAAAACAACCTGAAATCAATATGTACAAAAGAACTTACAGATGCTACCAAAACTGGAATCAATATGTTAATTTATGTATTACATATTTACGACTGACATTTTAATTTGTTTTCCTACTTGTGTTCCACATGGTTCGTGTACACACAGCCTGCAGTTCAGACAAATATTCCTTAGGTTCTTGTCATGTGACTTGCATCTGAGTGATGAATCTTTCCCCAGTCGCTCCAAGAAGCAGAGAATGTTTTATGTTTTTATAGAATCAGCTCAATAAAAACAATTTTTGGGGGGAATTTTTTTAAATTAGACGTGTTGAAAAAAGTAGTTTTGATGCAATGTAATGAATTAAAATACAGATTTGGTCAATTTAGTCAGCAGTTTTCTCTTTTGACAGTTTCTGGCTCTGACAAATAAAGTAGTTTTGCAGATTTTTCCAAAATAACATGACTTTTAAACACACCTTTAGGTTAAGTAGGCTTCCTGTTAACGTTTAAACTTTAAACACCTTTTTTCTAAGTTTTATGCAATTACTGCAGTCAGCCTTTGTAAGGTTGTGTCTGTTTTCCAGAATTAACCTCCCTGTAATCAGCGTTTGTTAAGCGAGCTCCACCCTCGACCTACTGGTGAATATTGTGCTTTCAGAGTGTTGTATAAAAAGCACACCCGCCGCTGCCAAATGGACACTTGAGTCTGAGCATCAGGCACTTGAACCGCAATTAGCTCATTGTTTCAGGAGGTGTCTGCTTTTGCTTTGCAATCATCGGCTCATCTCGTCAATATTACAATCACAGCTCCTGCATATTTACGCACTTGGATGCACGTTTGCTATCATGCACACTTGTTTTGTTAAAAAGTGACTGAGTCCCTCCCTCATGCAGACTCTTACCTGCAAGGCGAGCTGACACTTGAGCCGACAATAGGGATCCGAGGCCTAAAAATGACTTTGTGATTGCAGATATGCCCACTCACGCCCACGTGTACACAAATGCATTAGCTGCTCTGTCAATCAGAACTTTCTCAGCGTTTTCTCTTGCCCTTCTTTGTGTTTCCTATCTCTTGGACCCATAACGCCGTGTGTCCTAAATACCAGCTTTTGATGCACTAAAGAAAATGTGTCACCTACTTTATAACCGTGTATTTGTGTTTGCTTGGTTGTAATAACACAACAGCAGTTTGAACACGTATAGAAACTGACACACGCCAGCTCTGTGCACACAGCGGCGTATGTCGTGTGCACATCCTTCCATAAGTGACAGCGTGCGGGAATGTTCCCCCATCTTGTAAAATGTGCCGCTCGCTGCGAGATCAAATGCTGCCGGTGTTTGTCACAACTCACGAGAGACCAGCAGACATAAATTTACATGTACGTTTATTAATAGATAAACACACATCGACATTGTTAGCAAATAACGATGCACTGATGGAATATGTATCAGCAGTTGGCTGACTGGTGTGTTGAGCATTATTGTCTCCAAGCCTTAAATTTTGAACAATATACAAATGGAGTATCCTTTGGTCTCTTTGCACACATGTTGCATCTAGTTGTGGTCTTTTTGTGTCTCTGTTTGATAATGTTGTATCTCTTCGTGGTAATTTTATGTCTAGTTGTGGTCATTTTGTGTTTCTTTTGACATTTTGAGTCTTGTTTTGATCATTTTGTGTATTTGTGGTCACTGTGTGTCTCTTTGTGATCATTTTGTGTCAATTTATGGTCATTTTTTTGTCTCCTTGTGGCTATTTTGTATCTCTTTTGACATTTTGAGTCTCGTTTTCAACATTTTGTGTCTCTTTGTGGTCATTTTCTGTTTCTTTTTGATCATTTTGTGTATCTTTTTGATTATTTTGGATCTCTTCGTGGTAATTTTGTGTCTATTGGTGGTCTTTTTTGTGTCTCTTTACAATCATTTTGTGTCTATGGTAATTTTTTGTCTACTTGTGGTTATGTTGTGTCTAGCTGTCGTCATTTTGTGTCTCAACACTGAGTCTCGTTTTGATTATTTTGTGTCTCTTTTGACATTTTGAGTCTCTTTTTGATCATTTTGTGTCAATTATTGTCATTTTTTTGTCTCCTTTTGTTCATATAGGGTCTCTTTGTGGTCATTTTCTGTTTCTTTTTGGTCATTTTGTGTCTCTTTGTGATCAATACGTGTCGATTTATGGTAATTTTTGGTCTATTTGTGGTTATTTTGTGTCTCTTTTGAAATTTCTGTGTCTCTTTTTGGTCATGTTGGGTCTCTTTGCAGTCATGTTGGGTCTCTTTGCAGTCATGTTGCATCTAGTTGTGGCCTTTTTGTGTCTCTGTATGACCTATAAAGCATTTAACATATATTCTACAAGCTTGACTTCACAACTGCATCTTCTCATCTAATGCAAAAGTCCATCAGCAGATGACAGGCATCTTTTAAAACCCTCAGCTGCATTGTGTTGTGTAAGTACAAGCTTTTTTTTTTTTCTTCTGTCTTTGCACAGCTCAAATGACAGCTGCCCCAGGACTCACTATGTGTGTGTGCGCTTACATGTGTGTGTTTTCTGAGTCCTGACCCTCATATATCAGGGCCACAGACTGAAATTACCTGTCAGAACAAACTACTACCACCACGACTTTTCCTGCGCACACACTCTCACGCTGATAAATATGTGCTAAAGTCTTTTAAGGCACACTGTTCACCACAGCAAGGTGAATAGTACACTGTAAATCTGTCATGACAGAACATTCTCTTAAGGGAGGATATTTCTCTTGTTTCCAACATGCACGCGCCCAGTCGCACGCACACATACACAAACCTTCACATGCACACACCATATTTTATACAGAGCACAAGTTGTCACTTGGTCTGATTGCTGCACTGGCCAGCTCTCTTAGTTGGTCATTTGTCTCCTGCTTTTTTTTCTTTTTTTTCCCTTTATTTAATTTTATTTTTCTATTACTCTGCAAAACATATTCATCTTGCATGTGTCAGAGCGGATTTATCATCGCAGCTGTCACAAGCAAAGTGAGTGAGGTAAAACTTCACTGGAAGGCAGCGCTAGTCACTGCGGACTGCTCTGTCAATTCCAGCACTAACTATTAATATTACTCTCATCAGAACGAGTTTGGTGTTTCTTTGGCACCATTAATGCCGCCGTAAATCAAATTCTTGTCACAAACCGTAGTTGAGTCTGAGAGAAACAATAAATTTCAAAGTCAGCGTTAGCTCATTAGATAATGCCTGAAACAACACACCCAGCGAGTAAATAAAGAGAAGCCTGGGGTAAAATACCGCGACCCACTTAAAACACTGCGACGTGTGACACCGGTGCTGTACATTTGTACGTACAGCCCATCTGCCCACCGTTTTATGTGTGTGTGTGTGTGTGTGTGCTGACCATGTCCTCCTATCTCCCCTGACAGCCGCTGATGGTCTAACAACCCACACTGGCCCGTCGCCCCGACCCAGCCTTGACCAATCGTGTTTTTCATGTCCTGGCCCTGAAGCCCTATTGGCTGAGCTCTCTCACCCACAACAGAGCCATCTGTGGGCACTCATCACCTGGGTAACAACCAGCAGCAGAGCATACTGGCAAAAAAAAAAAAAAAAAAAAAGTCAGCTGGCTCTGGATATTTGCTCATTTTTTATTGGTTTATCTGTGTTTTCCTGAGAGCTATATTAGTGTGAATTGTGTGCAAATCGCTACTTGAAGTTGAGGTTTATTACACCAGCGTAATTAGTCAGTGCAGTTTTGTACAGTTTAGAGTGGCGGCTCATAAACGCAGACTTTCTGAAAAGGTGTGCAAACAGACGCTGATGGAAATGGGTGTAGCGGATTTCAGGCTGAACGTAGCGTAGCTGGTGCCCAGATAAGCAGGCTGAGTAATGCTAGCCACCTAAAGCCAAAAAAGTTTCTGCTTGATTTATTAACTAATTACACGAAAACGTCTCAGGCAGATTAAAATGTGTAGACAGTCCGAGCAGGATGACCTCCAAGAACAAAAAAGAAGTGAGACTTCAAACTTGATTTACTAAACTAGTATTAGTTTAGCTGAGAAAATAATCAAGACTTAATCTCATATATAAAAAAAAAGAAGAAGAAAGAAGCTATTGTTACACTAAAGCAAAACCACCCAGGGCTCTAAATGTGCATTTTTTGTGTGTTTATTCCACTTATTCAGTCTGTTTTAATGCATTCAGGTAAAGTAAATCCTATGCAAAGTTTTGAGATGGGTTAAAACCAACAATCATCAGACACTAACGTCAGAGAAACAGTTGTTCTATAACCCTCTGAGCTCCAAAACCCACCAGGAGGTTTGAAAAGCATGTTATTTTCTTTATCTTAGTTTTTATTTTAATCACCAGAATTACACCATTTATCAAAGCCAGAAGCTGTCAAAACAAGTTGTTTTTTTTGTTTTTAACTGTAATAACATCCCACTGGGGAAATGAGCCAAATCTAAGTTTACAAATCATGACATTTCATAAAAAACATTGCATTTTACATGTCTCATTAGAAGATGTCTAAAATAAATGATTAGGTCTGACCAGATTCTGTAAAAAACTACAAAAATTCTGCAGAACCAGGAAGTCACGACTGACTCAGCTGCAACTAACAGTCACGTGGAAAAACTTCAGGGAGTATTTGGCTGAACTGCAGGCGTCGTTTACGCAGAGCAAATAGAAAACAAGTATGTTGATTCCACATTTTTACTTTTTTTTGAGCAATCAAAGAACTTAACTATTTTTTATTTTTTTTAAATTAATGCCATTATCTTTATTATTTACTTATTTTTTTATAGAGCAAAAACGACATTCTGGAGTCCTCTACTTCTACTCATGCTGTTTCCATAGAGGTGAAGGACTTAATTTTGTAGTACAAGTGAGTAAAAATGTAACAGGAGCACACAAATAGCCAGAACCTACTTGGGGTTCACAAGGCTAATGCTAAATCCTTTTTATCAGCTCTGTTTCATCCAAGAAATAAGAGACTGGGAGAATAATGGCGTGATTGCTGTGCAGATTTACACTCTGGATCACTCATATTCGATAAGATATTACACTGACAGACTGTGTTTGGCAAAAATGATGGGCAGGCTGTTAAACACCAAACACATCCATATGCCTTTTGTGTTGCTAAATTTCCTCACAATCATTTTCCAGACCGAACATTTACACTGTCAGACAAACCACCGTGGAGACAGACAACGCTTCGGGTTTCGGTTCTTGGAAATGCTTTTTTTTGGAATCAAATTTTCGCCATTTAGACATAAGAATCTTAATTTTACACATCATTATGTTAGATATAAATATATATATGTATAAAAAGAGACAATATTGGGATGTAAACACAGGTTGTGTGTCTCTCCCTCCTCTGCCAGATGGAAACCCAGACAGAGCTGGCAAGACCTGCAACATCTCCCACTGGCTGCTGGAGAGGAGGTGGGGGGGGCGAACCGAAGAGAGTGAATGAGAGATGGAGGAATAAATGAGAAGAGGAACAGAAGGACTCATCAAGGAGCTCTTCAATTTTGGAGAGCACTCATTTGTAGCGGCCTCCCGCTGTTACCCCAGTCTCAATTTCTTCCCTTTGCTTCTTTCTTCGCTGCCTAAATCACAAACTCCCTCCCCAACTTCCATTCACCTCTTTTTTTTTTTTATCCCCCCCCCATCTTCCTCTTTAACTCCTACACTTCCTCTATTCTCTCAGCTCTAGCACTCAGTCCCTTGGTCTTATATCCAGTAATTGCATCTTATTCCAATCCCAAACTGGTGGAAACTTAGCGGAGTCTCTAATTAATGAGGACAAGGGTGAAAACAAACATACTGTGGTGGGAAGCGATGTATTCAAAGAGACGCCACAGATAAAAACAAGTGCATTAATGCTGTTGTTTCTGTTACAATACTCCTACCTCAACAAATTTCTTAATAATCACGATAGAATGTGAAAACAAATGTGCTTACTTGTGCAGTGCGCTGGGTGGCAGCTTGGTTGTCTTCTCCATCTGGCCATAACAGGAAGTCTTGGCTTCTGGGATGTCACCATACTCGTCCAACATGGCCGCTGCCGCCGACGTTATGATCCCCAGCCCATCGCGAACTCGGGCCTCCAGCGGGTAGTCCCAGTCGTCGTACGACACCGAAATCATTCCTGACGGAAACTCCTCCGGCGTTATTTCCGGGTTCCCCGTGGTGAGCGACGGCACAATCCAGATGTATCCGAACCCGGTCAGGCCCAGCGAGCGAGCCTCCTCCAGGATGTAGACCGCTTCATCTTTGGAGCAGTAGAGCAGCACCACCGGAGACTGGACCTTCTTGAGCATGATCTGAGACCGGCTGTCTTCTTCCACCGCGTCCAGAGTGATGATATTCTGCAGGTCCCAGCCCACAAAACTAGAAGCAAGGATAACGAGGACAGGAGTGAAATGTTAATATTTAACTAATAGACTATTAACTTTGCTCAGGTGCTGGCAAGGGCAGTTATAATTATCCATTATAATTAATATCATTGTTGAGTGCGACATGAATTCTAATAGGTGTAAAGTGCTTATTGTCAGGGGAAACACATTAAGGCTAAATGGAATGTAAATGCTAAAGCTCGGTCCTGTGTAATGATTCTCGGCAGGTTCCAGCCCACACAACTAAAGGACAAGGAGAACAAACACCGGCCTGTTAATGTGAAAGGTCCAAAGAAATGCCTGTGGTCTTTGTGCTAATTGGTGACAACAGCTATCAGAAAAGAGCGCAGCTATCAGCGCAGAGAGCAGTTTCTGTCACCCTTTAGAGCGAGAAAAGAAAAAAAAAAAAAGCATATTGCTTTGCTGCTGCGGCACAACCTGGCTGAAGACAGATAGAGGTTTTACTCAATGGAGTGTTGAAACTGCAAGAAAAACAGATCTGTGTAATTCCAAAGGTTTTCATTTATTTATTTTTTTTCCCATCTAGTTCTATCGCCAGTTAGCTGAAGTGGGCAGAGTGAGAAATAACAAGTGCTCATTAAAAAGGATAATGAATTTATAGCGTATCTTTCTCATCCAGCGGGAACATCGAGAGTGATAATATTCGGCGGGTCCCAGTACGCGAGGCTAAAGAGCAGCCGCAAAACGGAGGGAACAGCAGTTATGTTGGTTATTAAAGAACATAAAATGTCGTAAACCGGTAGCGCAGGAGTGCGAACGGCGGGGACGGATCCACGCGTTGGATGGAAAGTGAGTTTTACAAAGTGTGACATACGGTGGGGGAGAAGAGGGGAGAGCGGTTAACCGTCATGTAAGAACCCAACAATAGACAGACAGTGTAACGTGAGAGTGATTTGGGACTCGCTGTCTTCTTCTTGCTGTCCAAAGCGATGATGGGCTACAAGTCCCAGATGACAAAACTCGTAGAGAGACAATGATACACAAAGACACACACAGACAGAAGGAAGGAGACACAGTGGAGGATGATGACAGTCACGGCCAGATGTGATACTGTCAAGGCTAAAATAAATAGATTTTCTGTCCTGATACAAATGTTGGCAGAATAAACAACCTTTGTGAGAAATAAGCTTTAATATTATTGTGGATACACGTT
>NW_007579188.1:143107-176755 GCF_000690725.1 Stegastes partitus
ACTTGCTACCTGCAGATCTGTAACTTTGGTTGAGACAGATGACTTTGTATGTTTGAGATAACGAAGAGCACACAGGTCCAATTTCTGAGCATTCCTGCCCAGTTCTGTCCTCTTTCATCTCCAACAGATGGGCTATGTAAGTAACACGTTCCCTCGTACGTTAAACTTTACATAGGCTGCTGCCCAAGCTAAGATGTTCTCACAGATAGGTCAGACTTGACTCACTGAGTTGACTCGGCTAATTTTCTGCTGTGGATGATAGAAGTTCATTGGCATTAAAACCACCTGCCTGTGACTAAGTCACTGTGAACCAGCTCAGGAAATCACCAACAGGTAATTGCAGGTAATTGAGCTTATTATTTTGTGTTTCATAGGCTATTATTTTAACAGCAGAATCAACATCACTTCTGGGAGGAGCAAATATTGACTTTGGGCTGTTAAATTACTTAACTCAATATAAATTTGATGAATTGATATTGCCATGCTGTCACACATTTGTAATATAGAAATGACATCACTTGGAATGATACTATTGCATGTAGTTTTCATGTAGCTCTCTAATGATCAAGTAAGTAAAAAGATAAAAAGTTGCACATGAGGGAAGCAGTTAGATGCAGCAAAATGTCTAAAGAACTGCATTTTCTGTCAACAAACATAATAATTCTTCATGTTTTGCTTATCAAACTGCAAGATTTGGCAAACAATCAGTCTCAAACACAAGACTATTATGTGTACTGTCAGGATTTGTTGTTACATTATTGACTTTTTGGACTTCTCAGATCAGCACTGAAACAGTTTTTTCTGTGATATTCAATCAGCAGTCAAGAAGTCTCAATGCCGAACCATGTGCCATCCAAAGAAGCACCTAAAACGCAGAAGAAAAACAGGAATTATCTGGGATTGTAAGGCTTAATAGAGGATCATAAGGCCTCAGCATGCACAATCTTCAATCAGGTATTTGAGTGGAAACACTTCGTACAAGTGAATAATGTCATTTTTAAAGAGACATTACCATGAAAATTCCCCAGTTGATTTACTTACATGAAGAGATGAATATTTTGCACTTTAAAAACCCTGTGCAATATCCATTTTTCTACATACTCTATGCCATTTCCTTCATCTTTTAAGCACAATCTGTGCAATAGTAATATCAGTATTAATATTCATCCATAAACTGTGCAATACCACAGATATGTGCAATAATTGTATTTTTTTAGAACAAGTACTTCTGTACATTTTCATTTATTGTTATTATAAAACTTCCCCACAGTGGGATTATTAAAAAGTTTTGTATTACTATAAGCTTGCTGTATAGAACTTGCTGAAATCGTCTTTTTAAATATACTAATGATATATCTAAAAATGCCACAATTTGCCACTAATTTCCAGAACAGAACTCTCAATACTGGATAAAGCCAGCTTCATTTCTTTTGGTTTCATTTTGCTGAAATATTAGAGCCAAAGGTTTTTGCAGAGGACATTATGAATATCTCTATTTGTCACTCTATAAATCCAGGAATACTGTCAACAGACAGGAAAAAAAAAAAAAAAAAAAGTCAATTTCCACCATGTTTTTTTAAGAAATGAAATGCTCTATAAATCAGGCTGTGAGTGATATATGAACAAACTCATCTGTAAAAAAAGAAAACAACCCTCAGAATATAGAGCGGGATGAAGAGTTTGGCGTCTGTAAGTGCTACTAAAGTGCAGATTTCTGGCTCAGAGTGAGAGAAAAAACACATTTTGAGAAAGCGGCCTTCAAAGCTATGGATTATAATTAAAATCTACTGATGCAAACAGACAAGAGGTATTCAAATAAACACCTGAAAGTGTATTTTTCTTCCCTCTCAGTCTGAAAGAAGATGATATGGAAGCAAAATATCCCCAAAATCTAACAGTTGGCCTGTGCAGTATAGTGTTTTGCCTTTTTAACTGTCTGTTGCCACTGTAGCTATAATTAAAACAGCTGTAATTACTGTCAACAACTCAGACACAGACAGGGAGTTTTTGAACCCTTGCTGGGTTTGACATAAAGAGTAACTGCTAATGAGAAAGACCTCAGCTGAGCGTTGATATATCACAGGGTCAGGCACCAGGCCTTGCCAACATCTCAACGCCACTGAACATGTATCATTAATCTGACTTTTTTTTTTTTTTGCCAAAAATTATGGCTCGCGGGGCTCTTCAGCAGTTTTTTCTCCTTTTCTCTGCTGAGACCTGCAGCATCAGTCAAAATGACCTAAAGGTGTGGCCACCAGCCAACCCGCATGTGCAGTAAACCCACCTGTCATCCACGTTAATTTGAAGAACGCTGATGGAATCCTTTTTAAGCTCTGAAGACGACACCGTACGAGCGGAGAAGATGGAAAACATAACGCCCAAACACAGTGTGCAATAACTCAAGACATTCGTAGTGATAATGAAGATGAAACTTTCAAACTAAATGGGAAAAGCTCTGAGAAATGACCAGACCTGACGTGTAATAACTCTTCAGGAAACATGACTGCAGTGCTTGTCATCGTCAGTTTCCCTTATTGAAAACTTTCAGCAGTGAGAGGGAATAAAATTTTGGGAAATTCAGTAACAGTAGATGTTGTTAATTATAGGTGTATCAAGAGGTTCTGGGACTGTTCATTGTAGACACATTTGGGAAAAACATCAAATTCCGTGTCAGTCAGCAGCTCAGAATGACACTTAGGGACCATCACTGGTGAGAAAAGGTGGGACTGAAGAGAAGAAACAACAGTTTTCACAGTAAAAGCGTCCACAGTTTGACCAAAGATGCCACCCAGGAATTTGGCCCCCAGGCTCAGACTGAGAGAACATTTGGTGCAAACAATCTGAAGTGTGGTGAGTTGGCATGTGGGTGCTCCAACTGTGCGTTGTGCTTGGTCACATCTCAACTAGATTTTTGGCCTCTGCGATACAATCCTCACTCCCAACTCCTCTCTAAATTTGTCTCCTTTCTCTTCTCAAAAAGGAAATCAAGATAAACATTTGCCATTTTGATGCAGTTTAGGAGATTCACTGCAGATGGAGCTTGACATGTTTACATTATGGGACTTCCAGGGAGCGTTACAAGATTTGAAAGAGGGCTGTTTTGTTGTGCAAGCACTCCACTGATGGTCAAATTTGAATCAGTTTTTTTGATTTTTGAAGGCACAGTCCTAGCACCTTTAGATCACACCCCACATGTTTGATAAAATAGAACTTGTAAGTTCTTTATCTACACTGTAAGTTGGTGTCGGAAGTTGCTTGAAAGTGTTTTTCTCGTTGACGTTCAACCTTGCAAAGGTTGCTAAGGCTAGTTTAGTATAATAATAAATGATATGAAATGAAATAATAAATGCCCTGTAACTTATCCAACTCATTTGATTCATTTCTAGTTTATATTCTGCTAATATGTTTCTTATTTTCCAATAATTGCAGAAGTGCAATGTTGAAGGGGAAATATGGCTCTAAGGACCGCTTATGTCTTAGCAAACATTAGCTAAAATGCCACGAGATGTGATATGTGTTGCCTCGTGGATGAACCCCAGCAACTTCAGTGATACCCTGACTTCACCTTTAGTTATATCAGCAGCTAAAAGTTTCATAATAGTTGAATAAATTGTGAAGGAATATTTCTACTAGCTGTTGGTTCTCTTATGTTTCCTTACCGCCACGAGGTTGACGTTACTGGTTTTGTGTAAAAAGCCTCCAAAAGCACCAGACGGATCTCTATAAAATGAAATACATATCATATTTGTCTATTCATGCACCCCTCGGGATGAACTGTAACTATATCAGTGACTGCTTTTCATCATCATCAGGTCAAATTTGGAAATTTAAGACTAGACACTTGCGAAACAAATTACTGCACATTCCCATCAGCCTCAGCTGCCTGCCAAACCTGCCGAACATCAGCATGTTAGGATATCGATGTTAGCGTTTATCTCAAAGCACCACTGTGCTTAATTACAGGCTCACAGAGGTGCTAGAATGAGTGCAATTTCGGAGGTCTCTCCACTGCGGTTTTACAAGAGTTTAATTGTCCATCTCAGTTTGTGCTCTTAATCTGGAATTTTTCCAAAATAATAATACAAAAAGTAATGTTTGTGACATGCTGGGAGTGAGATTCTGTCAGCAACACATCATCTCTGGACTTTTAAAGCACAACAACACTGCAGTGTCACTTATCACTTAATGCTGCTGCCTCAAACTGTTGGCAAATGTTATGGACTTTAATAGCAGTAGGATGCACAAACTGCAGTAATGGTGAAAACCTGTAAGGGATCCCACCTGTTGTCGACAGTAGTTTTTAGGATGTTGATGAACTCCTGGTAGCCGGGGAACTTTGACGTGACAATGGAGAAGATGTGCCAGTCGTACTCTTCCATGATGTTCAGCATCAGCAGGGCCTCCTGCTGGATGGAGGCACCGAACTGGAAGAATGTCGACTTCACGTCCTGAGAACGGGGGAGAGAGAGAAAGGTGGAGGGAAAGACAAAAGGCAGATTTAGTGGGACATTTATTTGGGACTTTTGTCTCACTTTCCATATTAGTCAAGCGGCTAATTCAAACTGCATCTCAGACGTATCAATCAACAATGGGGCATTTTAAACTTGGCACGATACGAGCGCACCAACATGCACACACACAAACACACACACACATTCAGAGACTGAGAGTAATAAGCTTCTCATGGAGGAAATATATGGATGAGGGGCTCAGAACAATTCAATTAGGACCAAATTGGATTGGTGCGGTACAGACCGGCTGCAGAACTCTGTGGGCCGAGTTCCGGGGAACGAGGCTCGCATTCATTCCGAGTCCTCGTATCCACTCCATTAAACCTGACTGAGAATCATTTTCCACTTAATTCAGCCAAATTCAGACATGAGCTTGGACAGGGCAGACAAGCGCTATTACAGGTGGACAAATTAGTCATTTACGCTGTATTTAAAATGACTCATTACGGCGTGAGCTATTAAACGGAGGGGAAATGAGACAAAACATAATGAGGAAGAAGAAAGCAGAATTAAGCGTCACGAAATGTACAGGCTGGAGAAGCGTCAGCTCGTCTTGGTTGTTTATTGAGTGATCTGTGTGGATTTGCGTGACATTGGAATGTCAGAGAGTTCACACAAAGCTTATCTTGACACCATTTGTTTTGTGTCACTTGGCTTTCTTTTTATGAGAGAATTGGAGGCTGGTGTGTGTGTGTGCAGACACAGCACCCTGACAGCTAAGAAAAGCACACACAAGGGCTAAGAAACACAAAACAAAGGATGGGATCGCACCTCAAAATGAACAAATACACCTTCCCTTGCACACGGCATGTACACACTGCCTGCAGCCGGCTTCTGCAGTAATTCATCCACAGTGTGACTAAAGTTTAAAAAAGGTGCGAGCTGGTGAGTTGGGGTGTGTGATGAAACAGCTACCATAACGCTAGGAGCCACTGCACATTGTAATGAGGCTGAGCATTAGCCTCAGTGAGAGTTTGAAATGGTATAAAAAAAAAAAGGGGGGGGGGACTAAAACACATTATTGTGACGGCACATGTTGATCAGAAAACAAATGAATTTGCATTCATGTTTCATTTTGTTTGGCTGCTCGGCTCTGGCCACTTCCTGTTTGCGAAAATATAGGGTTTACCATTTCAGCACACTACCGAAAGTCGGAAATCCATGAACATATGTAAAACCTATGTAGAAGTTTGACTGAAAGTACAAACAACTCTCCAAATGTAGAATGAATGACATGATTTGGATCCTGTTCTCCCATTAGCCCTCATCATTGCAATACACAGAGGCAGGTATGGACCTTCTCCACCCCATAGTGGGTTCAGCAGGCTGTTATTATTGAATTTTATCACTTACAAAGGAGATAAACAGCCACATTAGGAGGCTGGAGGAGACAGAAGTGGACTTGGATCCATGTCAGACAATAATAGAGTCATTTTTTTAACTGAAGTCATGTTTCGAATTTCTCTTTTGCTTGTTGATCTTCACTTAGTTAAGTTTAGGCACAAAAACTACTTAGTCAGGTTTAGAAAAGGATCTTGGTTTGTGTTAAAATACACCCAGTCACTCCATTTACCACATGTTGCAAAGGTTCAGTTTGCCCGAGTGTGTAATGCTTGTTCACACGACCACAGGAGGTCATCGGGTTACTTTCTGTTTAACAGTGATCAGATGATAATGCTGAGCTCAGTAGGTGGAGAAAAACCCTACTGGTCCGTGTGTCTGGGAATCATTTGCGCTGATAACGGGCCGTTTAATGAGCTGACAACATCAGATAAAGTTCCTGGAGGACTTCTTCCACCTTCTTCCACTACATGGTTTGTGTACAGTTCATTGGGGGTATTACAATCGCATTTAGGTGTCACTGGTTTTGTGAATTAACATAAAGCGACCCTGGATACTTTGTAAATGTGCAGACCAACAGAAAATCGGCGCAACATCAGAGCTGTCATGCACTTGGCGATTTGACAGCAGGACGTCTGTAAGCCTTCGTGGACTTGGTGGAAACACACTTTCAGTCTGCGAGTGAGAGCTTTGGATTGGACCGGTGTCTTCTGTGCACGTCTTCAGGTAGACGCACAGCAACACTAACACAATTTCAATGCAACTGCCATCATTTCTGCTCAGTTCTTCACTCCTGTTTGGTATAAATAATCAAAAACAGCATTTAAATGAGCCCTGCATCCAGTGTCTTCCTATACGTTCACCGACTGGCTTCACTAAAGAATGTTGGGAAACTTGCAGCGCTTCTGCTGTATTGCGAGTAATGCAT
Source organism: Stegastes partitus (assembly GCF_000690725.1). Taxonomy (NCBI): domain Eukaryota; kingdom Metazoa; phylum Chordata; class Actinopteri; family Pomacentridae; genus Stegastes; species Stegastes partitus. The sequence continues at coordinate 149,888 of NW_007579188.1, forward strand.
TTACCTTTCGTACAATGAGTCAGAATATTGCATAATTGAGTGCATAAAGACTTGCTGCGCCAGATATACGTGAAACCGAAACTCATTGTTTGCTTTTCCCCCCTCTATCATGACCACTAATTGAACTAATATGAGTATATGCAACTTTCCAATTAAATGAATCCTATTAAGCACTCTTTTTTATTTTTCTTATTAGCTCGCCGCTTTATGCTACATAGCTCGTTTTCTGCACTCACTGGAGTTGTACTTCTAAGATGAGACAACACAGTGAAAGGGCACAAGTAGAAAGCAGCAACTGAGATGGTATTTGTAACCATATCAGAGGGCTGTATATAACATCATGTTACATGCATGACCTGGCATTTCCTTTTCCATTGTCTTGATAGCCTCTGAATAATGTGGGAATTCATTGTTTGCATTATTTGTGTCAGTGTGGATGAATACGAAAATGGTTGCACGTCTTCCACCCCCCCATATCGAGACTCCTGAGTGCCTCTTTAATGGTATCGTATCTGTATGTGCAGTCGGCTCGCTCTACACTCCGACTCAAGTGCTCTTCTGAGGGCTCTCCGTGCAGCTCAGCATTTTGTGTGTGTGCGCGTTCTAATGGGGTAGAAACTGAAGCGACGCTCGAGCATGGTGGGACGGGAGGGAGGTCATGCTATAAGACTTGTCGCTCCCTGTCTTCGTCACAGCGCCAGCCGATACTCCCGCACTTTGCCGCAATACACAAGGGGGCTGTGCAACGGGGCCTGTCATGGAATACACAGAATAAGTGGAAGACTTATAAGTATGGGATTATATACGGAACAAGTCTTTTTGTGTCTTCATCTATTGAAACCCTCTCAGCCACCTGGCTCATGTGTGCCTTTCCTTAAAATTTAAAGGAAATAAAGGTTTTTCTTTGCTCAGCCACTGTGCTCTACACTGCTCATGATAAATATGCTGTTTTAACGCTCTGCCTTCCAAATCTGGGTGACACGATTTGTGAATTTTTTTGGGGCGGCATCTCTAAAATATTGACTGACATGCATTTCTATTCTTCTTCATCATCATGGCTCATACGTAAAATTAGGCCACTATTGATGTTGATGGGTTATTCATCGCTAATTCACTTTAACAAAGACACCATCATGCATATTGTTCTTGTCATCGAAGCGTGGAAGCACAATATTATACTTCACTAACTTAAAGGATGCAAAAAATGAAGCCAACTGTCAGGAAAAAAAAGCAAAACAAACCCTCCATGGTGCCAAAAACATGCAGCAGCACCTACTTTTCACCTGTTTTCTTCTTATTATTCACAATAACAGGAATAATGAGTAAAAAGAACTTCATCAAATGCATGAAAAAGTGTCCCCCTTGAAAGCCACGGTGGAATTCGCACTCTGTTTCAAACTAAGTTGGCATAATACAACTCATTTCAGGGCATTTAGTTATAGTTTAAGACATAGGAGGATTCTGTCACCCATAAAAGAGCATCTAATCCTTCCATTTACTTGGAAAATCACCAAATTTCTAAATAAATGCTTTTTCTCTGGACAGCAACAGCATATTGATGCCAAAGGCAACGTTTATGCAAAATTAATTTCGCAAAAGCTAACACTGGTTGTGAATATTCTCCGAAGAGCTCTGTTTCTCTAGTATTTGGGGCGTGTGTGTCTTACAGGAATGTGATTTCGCCCGCTTGCGCCTGTCTGAAAGGATTCACGCTTTAAGGCATCCCAGGAGAGAGAAGGTACCAAATTTGACCGTGCAACAAAACTGAAATGTTCCTTTTACCAAAATAACTGCTGTTTTTTTTTTTGGTCTGACGAGAGACTGTTGTGGCCAAACCTCTATGTCATCATATTAAAACTCTGCTGAATAATGGTTTCAACTACTTATGAGAAAATAGTGCACAAGCATCACTACTCTGTCTGAAAAATGGGCCCTTTAGGTTGGACTAACCTATAATTCTGAGACCAGAGTTACCTCTTTCGAACACTTGACTGAAGTAGACTCTTAACAGTGACAACAAAGGACCGAATAAAACTCTCTTTATCCTTGTTCTCCCACCGAGGCAGAGACGACAACCACACCTTCCATTCTTGTTCTGTCATTTGATGTCTCTCTGTAGTTCAAATTTCTCTTTCCAGGAGAGACTCCGCCAGGAAAATGGAGCCACTGCATTTCATAAAGCTTTTGTGTACGTAGTAAAGCTTCCATTTGTTTGTGTGGGCTCCTTTGTTATGTCTCACTTTTTATCCTGTAAGTTTTATAATATTGCTCATTAAAACGATTTTATCCTCACAGGTTCGGGGATGCGTTTGAGTAGGAGAGAGATAAACAAACTGTAAAACAACATCATCAGTAAAAGGGAACGCAATGAGAAAGAATGAGCAACAGAAACAGTAGAGAGAGAGAAAAAAAGCAAATTAGTCTGAGAGTGGCAGGAAGGAAAAGTTCAACAGACATGAAATCACAGACAAAAGCAAAATTAAAGCTGGATGCAGGGAGCAGACAGAGAGAGAAGTGGAGCAGCAGACTGATGGACTGATGGAGTGACTAAGCAGCGCATGATTGTTTCTAATTGGGACGGCGCGCAATCCGTGACATCAGAAAACAGCCAATCATTTCCTCTCATTTCACCCTCGTCAAGTGTGACATGTCTCCGCTTTCCACTCACACCTTCGGCTGGCGGCGTCCGCACATTACGCACGTGAACGCGCACGTCCGCCGGTCGCAGCTCTTTTCCTCTCGCTCTGTCTGTCACATTCACAGCCTCCCACTCTTCAAATTTCCCCCCACTCTGTTGCATAAAACACACAAACACGTACACAACCACAGCCGTGCACACACAAACACGCACCTGCCCCACGGGGCAGGACAGTGCGTCTAAGTTGAGATTGAGGGGAGTTATAAATAGAAGTCCTCATTTCCCCTGCCGCTGATAGCATCATGCACTGTCTGGTCTGATGACACACACACGTATACAAAAACATCACACACATACAGAGGATTGTGAGTTGAGTTTGGGAGGTAAACACCCGCCAAAATAAAAGCCCGGAGAGCATGTAAACGCGCCAGACGGCCGACGCCATACACTGCTGCTATCTGGGAGGAGAAGCACATCGATATAAGAAAAACTCCTCAGTTGACGGTTACTAAATATAAACAGACAGGCATAAATATAGCCACGGCAAAAAAAAAGAAAAGAACAAGAAACATCTGCGGAAACAAACTGAAATGTCAAGAAAATAGCACTCCGCCGTTTAAACTCCAAAGATGCGGCCGAGCATGAAAACAATTTTAAAATGCCATCGTTCTGTTAGTAACAGAATGATTAAATAAGTGATTACTGTAGAAATCTTTCATCTGCATGAGATTCCCTGGATTCTGATGGGGTATCCTACAAAATAAAAGTGCAAGAAGGCCAACTTATCCAACAATAACATGAGAAATACCAGTATCACAATAAATGGTTTAAATGCAAAATAAAGTCCCATAAACTGGCTCGTGCTCATTAAAGGGTTAAGTTCACGGATTGATTCTTGGTGCCACAATTACAACAGGCAATAACTCTCTCCATATATATGTATGCACGAAATATCAGCGACCACATCGGTATCGGCCGATATTAGTGTTTTTTCCCATGTCGGTATCAGTCCGATGAACAAATTTAGCTGATCATTATCCAACATTAGCTCCTTCGTCTCTACATTTGATATTGCTGCTATTTCACAGATGTTTTTACCTAAATGGTCCTGGACTTAAATATGTTAAAATATCTTTTAATATGTTTTACTTTTGTTGTGTAATAAAGAAGACTATGTGGTCTAATGCGGCATGGGCTTCTACCGAATAGTTTTCATGCTCTCATAGTGCTTACTAATACTCATTTTTCGGTGCAAACAAGATATTGACATCTGTAATATCGGTAATCAGCAATATCAGAAATCTTAATATCAGATACCAGTATCGGCCACAAATTTGAATATTGTGCATCACTAATATATATTAATAAAACTACAGTTGTTTACAGATTACAATCCCTATATTATTTAGATATTAATTTAGGCTTACACTCTTCTGTGCCAGACTACCTTCCACTGTTTGTCCCTTTTGACAGTTTATAATTCTGCACTTTGGCCAGTAACAGATGAAGTATTTCAGTAACACAGGAGCTGGAGCTGCACTTGTACAATATCAACTATCCAACAGTTTTTATGAGTATAATCCAAATTCAAATCTATAAAATGTGACAATTTACACTTTGGTAACACGTGATTGAGTCTCCCACTGTTTTGAGGGAAAAAAAGATATAAGAATCAGCCCAAATCTCAATCATCAGCAGGAAATATAATACTGTATTGTCACCCATATAAAGGGAGAGTAAAAAAATGGCCCATTGTTATCACCAAGGCCACATTATTTCCAACAAGTGATGATCCCTTTTTAATATCATCTGTCAAATACTGAAAGGAAGATGTAGATTAAGCGGGATGAGGCGGTGTAAAGAAAAAAAAAAAAGTCTTACTCATGAAAAATAGTACAAATCATAATAAGAAATATTATAAAAGGACTCGTAATTGGAAAAAAAAAAACAAAAAAAAAACTTCTGGGCAGCAAAGTTCCCTCTATGGTGATGAAAGCTGTGCTACTTTCAACCATAATGGTCATAATGACTCCATTTACGAAGCACCTTTCAAAATATTAAACCAGCAAAATAAATAAAGAAAAAGACACAACCTGTGCTGGAAAATTCTAAAATATATCTTCTGTTCCATTTACGTTAAAGTTCAGCTTTTTTATTTTATTTTTTTAATGTGCAGCACTCTTTCAACAGCAGGATATTTTAACTAGCTTACATCAAAGTGCTTTCATCTTCTGATGCACAAATTAGCATAACGAGCACCGTACGACTGCAAGTCCAGTGCGTCACAGTTGTCCGACTTTGTGCCATTCTTGCTCAACAGGCGCTTGATAAATCGTTCGCACTGTGTCCATTTAACTGGGAGATTTTGTTGCACACGGCTAACTTGACTTAACGCACCCTCCTCTCTGATCTGCTATCCACTGTGTGTGTGTGTGTGTGTGTGTGTGTGTGTGTGTGTGAGCAGCTCAACCCCGCCCTGGTCGAAGCAAAGGAAAGGAGAGAAAAGCATCACTACTGCAAAGAAGCGCACATTTACATGCTGCTACCGACTTCATCTAACAAGTTTAAACCACTGCAATGTCATGAATATTAACAAATCTTTCAAATCTTACTACGATCAAACTTTAAACCTGTCTTTCCGTGTACGTATTCTGAATACACAGTAAAAAAAAGTGCAGCGTACCAACAAAACAGCCAAGATACACAATCAGGTTCATGCACAGATAGACACATGATGCAGCTTTTACCTGTTCATGAGAAAACCTCACAAATTGCTTCTTTTTTTTTTTCTTTTTATCCATTTGACAGGATAAATCTGATGCCATCAAGCCAGGTTGTTTGTGGATTGACACAACCGCAATTGTGTGTTTTACAACCCGATGTAAAACCATCAGACAAACTCAACCTGATGTCATCAAGCCAAATCCACGTTATGTAGACAAAGTGACTTAAAGTTAAAAAAGGTGCGTGCAATTGCATAAACTTTCCTTATGTTTTTCTTTTAATCGTTGCACTAACAACATTAAATCATTACATGATTCTTTCTGGGCTGACAAAATCCCAATTCTGTGCTTTAAAACCCAATTTAAACACAAACCTGATGCCATTGAGTCAAATCCATGTGATGTAGACAAAGTGACTCAAAAAGGCCAAAAAAGGCACATGCGATTTGTACAAAAGAAGCAGGTCTCCTCATGTTTTTTTCTTTTAATCACGTCCCGAGCAACACTGAATTATTTCGTGAGTCCACAAAATCATAATTCTGTGCTTTAAAAAACCCATTTAAAGCCATTTGACAATACCAACCAGATGCCATCAAGTCAAATCCATATAATGTCAACAAAGTGACTTAGTAAAATCACATGTAATTGCACAAACTTGAAAAAAAAACAAAAAAACAAATCTCATGATTTTTCTGTTAATCTAATAATGAACACAGGAATTTAATAGCACTAGCAACATTGATCCCTTACATGATTCTTTCTGGGTTGACAAAATCACAATTATGTGCTACCAAACCCCATTTGAAGCCATTTGACAGGATGAATCTGACGCCATCAAGCCAAATCCAAGCTATGCAGACAAAGTGACTTAATAAAGTCACATCCAATTGCACAAACTTAAAAAAAAAAAAAAGCAAGTCTTATTCATATTTTTCTTTAAATCTCAAAATGAACACAGACATATTATTTCCCTAGCAACATTGATCCATTACATGATTGTTTCTGCATTGACAATGTGTGTTTTACAACCTCATTTAAAGCCATTTGACAATATCAACCTGATGTCATCAAGCACATGCACAAACTTTTTCTTTTAATCTTATAATAAATATCATTGGGCTAACAACATTGATCCCTTACATGATTCTTTCCGGGTTGATAAAATCACAATTATGTGCTATAAAACCCCATTTGAAGCCATTTGACAGGATAAATCTGATGCCATGAAGCCAGATTCATGTTATGTAGACAAAGTGACTTAACAAAGTCACATCCAATTGCACAAACTTGAAAAAAACAAAAAAAAGAAGAAGAAGCAGATCTCCTTATGTTTTTCTTTTAATCTCATAATGAGCACAGAGGACTATCACTGCACTAACGACATTGCTGCAGTAATGTCTTTTACTTACAGCACATTATGCGAATCTGCTGCATTCTCCCTGCGAACGGTTTATGAATCTGTGAAAGCTTATTCGGTCTTCAGCCAGATTACAGCATTTTAAAACAATAAGCAGATCCAGCAGTGGCACCGCGAATGAGAACATGTGCTTTTAAAGTGTGTTTGTGTGTTTTTTGCTGAGCGGAGGGGGGAGCATGCATCCTTTTGTTTGTCGGGTAATAATTATGGGGGGAAACGGTAGCCTTCCACTGCAATAGCAGCTGCACGCACACACACTAACTGAGAGAGATTATTAAACAAGGCTGCGCTTGACGTCACAGAAGAATATTTTTGGCATGAATGCAGTCCATTTTGGCAGATAACACACACAGAGGGAGAAAGAGACCTATTCAAAGTTTATCACACAGGAGCAGTGCCTGTGTGCGTGTGTGTGTGTGTGTGTGTGTGTGTGTTATTGCTGTGGTTCCTCTGTCAGGACTTTTTAACAAGCAGCCGAGCCCCCACGGGGAAACACTGACAAAACAACATCATCCCTCTCTCTCTGTCTCTATCTTTGTCTCTCTGTGTTTGCCCTCTTCTCCCACTCACTCTCTTCTCTAATAAGTCCAATATCTTCCTCTCTGTGTCTTCCTTTCTTTTCGTTAACTCTCTGTCCAGGGGCTCTGTCTTTTCTCGCCTCCCTCTATCCATCTTGCCCTCTCCCACCCACTCCCTATCTCTTCTAATAAGGCCAATATTCTTCTTCGCTCCTCCGGGACCTGAGCTTACACCTAAAGCAGGAATAGCTATTGTCAGTGCTGGGAAGATGATTTCATAACTTAGCGCAAAATTAGATTAATAAAAAAAAAATACACATCTAAATAAAATATGACTTGAAGGATTGGACTGGTGCAAGCTCCCAAAATAATAATAATAAAAAAAAATAAACATAAAGAAATAATTTTAAAAAACATATAACATGATGTAACACAGTAGCTCCCCATGTCAGGTACTCCCACATTTTAAGAAAAATAATTACAAAAAAATAAAAAAATCCAAGGTGTTGAGAAATAATTAGCATGAATGAAGCTACACAAAGTTTTTCGTTTGTTTTTTGTGTAAATTTCTCGATCCCATTTTATTCAGAATGCCATAAAACTACAAAATACTAAAGCAAGAAATAACACTGAACTGACATTCACACCTGGTGAGGAAGCAGTTACACAAAGGAGTCATAAAAAGGACAGGACATGTTCATATTTAATTTCCCTCTATAATCCAAAACTAACTGGCTACAAGGCACGTTGTCACCAAAAAACACCTTTTATCAGAGCCACAAACTCTAGAATCGTGGGACTTTCAACTCTCCGACGGTCCTTGAACTACTCATCTGTGACACACGGTTCTACTGTGAAAACAATCAATTAAACAAAACTACTATATTCTATGTGTGTCAGAAACAAAAACTAACACAAAAAATCCTCACCAAATTCTGCAAAAAGGCAAAAAATTCTGTGCTCCTCAGTGCGACTGTGAAGCCACGAGTGCCTCAGCTGTGATTGGAAGAAAAATTCAGGAAATTTCCAGCTGTACTGAGCTGCTGCAGGCTGTGTTTAGTGTGAAAACTAATTTAAAAACACGTAGTAAAATATCTAGAATATGTAGAGTCACCATTTTTCTTCCAGTGGGTGAAATTCTGTACGTGTCGAATCCATTTTTGCAACAAATTCTTGCATATATTCCTTTTTTCTCTTTAGGTTTCGTGGCAGTGTAACTGTTTCAAACTGCACAGAAGAAAGTTTTGAGTTCTGTCTATTTGTCGTCATGGCCGTGCCGTCTCCATAGAGGTGCAGGACCTATATGACAATATTGCAATTGGGAAAAAAAATGAGCAGACACCAAGTAAAATTGTGAGTCAGCAGGTTAAACTGTTTCATCCCTGGTAATCTGATTACTCTCTTCCTCCACAGCACTGTTTGTAGTTGTTGTTGCTTATCTCTGCCATATTACCCCTGTTTTCTCTACATTTTGACATATGGTGCATTCCACACCTGCCACATGCACAGAAGTCGCTGGGATTATTATTATGCTGTTGAGTCATCATTAGGAAAATTATCATCACTGTCAATACTGTCATCATCAGCAGCCATAAACATCATAATTATTCCCTGCATCTTCCCTGAGCCTATTACCAAATTTCATCCTTTTTCCTTCCTTCCTTCCAGTTCTGCCAACTGCTTTCCCTCCCTATTTTCTTCATTCCCTCCCTATTTTCTTCATTGCTTCCTGTTTCCTTCGTTTCTTCCTTGCTTTATGCCCTTCAATTATCTCTCCCTACTTCCTTAGTTTCTCTGTGTCCCTGTGACTATCTGTCCCACCTCATACTCTGGCAGGCTTTTGAATGAGCACAAAAGAGTGAGAGAGGGGGAAAAAAAAAAAAAAAAATCCCACTGGATGAGTTGAGGTGCTAATCACAATAAAATAGGACTTTGAATTAGGAGCCGCCGCACAGCCCGATCCTCAATGCGGCGGCGCTTTATTGAATACATAAGTAATATTTTGACAAGAAAGCTCTTTGTACGGATTACTTGTTGAAACATGTTTTCTTTCTAAGTATTGAATAAAGTAATCCTGTATGGAGGCACTCAGTGTGCAGCTGCCTTAAAGGGCTTTAAAGAATTGAAGCGTTTAAAGATGAGAGTTCAGCGCAAGGCAACGGAATGTGGAGATAAACAGTAAATCCTAATCTAAGGAAGTGTTCATGAGGAAATTATGAACACAGAACTGTACATTTCAAGTGTGCCCATACATACGCGCGCTTTCATTCATACTCGTCGTTGTGCATTCACTTAAACATCGAGTCAGGAAACGACCCGGGTCGAGTGGTCACGTTGTGATGCTGCTGCACACATGTGTACGCTCGCACACTGCTCAAAGTAAGAGGATTTATAAGTCTTGTGTGTGCGCGTGCATGTCAGTGTGTGCATCTGTGCCAGAGGGCTGTGTATCATGCTGAGCTCATTCCAAAGACACAAACAACATAATATAAACCTCAGCTCAAACAGAATGGAAGAACACCCACTACCCAGGAAAAACAAGAAAATCAAAGGCCTCAAAGGCCAGATTTACACAGGAACAAAACACCTAGACCTACATTTATGGAGTCGTAAAAAAAAAACAGCCCAGAAGAAAGACCGAGGTGGCACGAGGGAGCGCGAGTAGTTTACGGGTGAGAAATCATTTTTATTCTAATGTCATGTTTTCGAGAGCGGCATTAGAATACATTTTCTGTAGCTTCTTTACACAACAGCAATGAGAGTTTGATCTTTCAGCCTGCACACATGTGGCACAAAAAAGAAAACAATGAGAAGGGGGAAAAAAAAAAAAAAGAAGAAGCAATGAATGAAGTAAAAACACGACTTCAGTTCTCAACAAATTGGCTTAGTCAGGTCAAGACCACAGCAAATAGCTTCATGTTGAACAGACTGCCTGGACCAACGTTGAGCTGAAATGAAATCGTTTTTTGTGGGGTTTTTTTTCACCCATAGTTGTGTGGAAGCTGAATCTAATTATTTTCCTTACAGCGCTCTTTAAATCGGCGCCGGTGTGTGCCATTTCTGTGTCATTATATGTTATTGTGGCTATTTGGTGCTCATTTGAATGAACCTGTTCACAACCTGCATGCTGCTGTACACTGAACAAATTGTGCATAGTGTGAGTCACTTCGCTGAGTTTGGTGACAGGGTGCTGCTTAATGGTTGGCAAATAATTTGATATCATCCAACAGTATCCAACAATTAAGCAAGCATGTCTTTTTAACTACAATCTACAATTTAAAAACAACAAAAAAAACTCCCTGTTAAAGAAAAGGACAAATGTTTGGTAAAATAAAACTAAGCTCTTTTTGCATAGGGCTAGAGCTAACTGCAGACTTTTAGCAATTTCATAATAGCAGAGGCTGTCTGTGATCTCATGCAAATCTTCCATGTCTGTAATTTGTCAAATAAAAACACCACTTATCATATTTCAATTTAAACACTGGTTTCAAGTTCTATTACAATTTTGGTGCAAATCAGCAACTTTGTGATTTTTTGCTTTTGTTTGTCTGTATTGGAAGGATTTCTTGTTGTCTTTGTGCTTCTCTTCTGCCTTTTTCTCGCTCGAGGCTCGTGGAGGCTTGGGGCAGCAGTTTGGGTATAAATTCAGGAGGCTCGTGTTGCTACACAGCATGTAGTCTCATTCATAGAAAGATAAAGCTTAAATCCATCACAAGATCAATTTAGAAGAGCAGTGAGATGGATGACAGACAATATGAGGTAAGGAAGATTTAGCTTTCAACAGGCTCAACAGTTACATGGCTTAACCTGTACTGATGAAACACACGAGACATGATCCATTCTAGACGTGTTACTGATTAATTGATTCTTAATTGATTTTTCCTGTAAAAACTGATAGGTTAACTAGATTTAAATATATTGACGGGAAAGACAGAAGACGAGGGACATGCAGTCACGAAGTTCAACAGTCAGAAAACGTAATGTAGATTTTCTGTAGTACCTGGTTGCATCACCAGGTGGAGCCTCTTACTGTTTAACGCCATGTCGTTACAGCCTGTAAGGGTCGCATTAAACGATGCACCTTGTTGTGTTAAAGCAGTATCAAGCAGTAAAAAAAAAAAGAAACTAACAGTTGTTTGGTTTAGCGAGTTATCGCATGTTAAAGCTAAATTAGGATTTTCAAACGCTAACACAGGCCTAAAAACTGATGCAGACATGGAGAGAACATGCAAACTCCACGCTGAACCCAGGACCTTCTAGATGTGGGGGGACAGTGCTAGCAACTACTGACAGATGCTGTGGGCTGCTAAAGTTGCTGCAACAGTATTTGAGGAAATCTGTTCCAGCCGAACAGCTGTTTCCTGCAGCAACAATAACTACGATGAACGAGTTACTTCATTATGGAGATAAGATGTGAAGATGTTTTTCATATCAAACTGCTGTGAAGGTATTAAAAACTTTAGAGGTGTTTTACTGTGGAAGATTGCAGCTCATTTGCTGTGTTTATTTTAAGTGAATTATTAAATTTATCATTATGTTTTGCTATTGGATGTCAATATGGCCAACTATTAGTTAAGGAGATTATAATTTGAATCTTTAGTCTACTTGATATGAAGCTGAATTTGGTTGTTTAGTTTGCACAAAACCCAAAAACAACACCTTGCAGAAAGTCCTGTTTTTTTTTATGCTAAGTTAAGCCAAGCACCTGCTGGCAACAATAATGAATGCCTTATTGACTATCATTCACATCAACCTTTATAAACTAAAAGAAAAATGTTCTTCTAACACGGTAAAAATTTTGATTTATTTTTCCACACATCCATCCATCAGCTCTACCCAATTATTCCGTGGAGGGTCACGGGGCGCTGAAGCCTATCCCGGCTGACACTGATTCATTTTTACGGCAAAGTAAAGGTTTTTCCTGCATTTTAGTCTCTAAATATGCAGCCCAAAGGTAAGATGTAATAAAGCACAAAGGACATGTCATCCCCCCGTCATACAAGCCCCTGTTTCTGCTCTGACATACAACTCGTATGCAGGCGAATCAATACTGCATAATGCGCTGATAGTTTCCCCCACAGAGATGCATCAGTCAGCTGTTATGGTCATCGCTAACTACGCTGGCAGTATCAGTGATTCATCACCGCTGCCACCGACAGACAGACACTGACACCATGAGACCTACTTTGAAGAGGACGAAGCAGAGCGACGAGGACAGAAGGGATGGATGGAATGAGCGATGAAGAGACGGGAGCAACAGCGTCAAGAGACAACGATGGAGGAAGACATAGTTTTCTGATAATCTCGTGGCATCATCGGCTTCGTGTCTGAACGAGCGCCGTGATCACTTTTCCGATAAAACTGCAAACTCACAAGGCTAGACCAGTAGCATTTCTGTATCACTTGCAACACAAATCTGAACATGCATGCCATCACGTTAAGTCATGCTGCAGTTTATTTCATACTTGCAGCGTTAAATCAACAGCGGGACCCATTTGAGCATCTCCAAATGAAGACATTAATGCACATGTAGCAACAGAAGTCACTGAATTACTTGGAATTATGAAAGATCCCTGACATGGAGACAGGATCTATGAGGATCTGTGTACATTAACTGCAGTTAAATCCGTTGTTAGATAGCAGATTTAGATTTAGTCCTTTATTTATCAACGCATTATTGCACATTATATCACTATTACTGTCCAGCCTCTTGTGTAGAACAAATCTCCCCATCGCTGTCCTGAGTATGTCTAAATGAAACCATTTGTCTGAATGACAGAATATTATCGTTTTACCAGACTAATGAAGGCAGCAGTGCTATGTTTTCTGTTCCTGAAAAGAGCTCCAAAGTGAGGACGGTTGGAAAAACTGCCTTTTTGCATTCTTATGGGCAAAATGAAAGATCTGTATCACGTCAAGTCTGTGTGTTAATTACAGAATTGGTGTTCTGCCTCACTTAACATAAAGAAAGGAAAGCGAGAACAACCACTACTATCATTACTGACAGTTCAAAGACTTGCTATTCAACAAGTTGTATGTCATTTGTCATTATAAGACAGCTTGATAGTGACATTACACTGGCGTCACCTCATCTCACTATCAGAAGATGCTATTAAGCAGTTTTGCCAGAATGCTGAATGATTCCCTTAAACACACGAGACAGAAGGTTAAGGTTTCACCGCAGCACCCTTCGTCTATTCAGATCTGCGCCCACACGTTCATCAATAATATTACACCGACGAGGAAGCGGCAAGCAGAGGTGAGAGAGAGCTTGAAAGAGATCCGCATTCATTCACATGCCGACTTTCCTTTACATTAACAAAGTGCGATATAAGTGCTTTGCCCCCAAAACCCTATTGTCATCTCTAAGCTCTCCCATTTCCATTTGATTGGCTGCCAGCGAGGCCTGCAGCGTAATTGGCTGCAATTCATTGGCCAAGCAGACGGACAGCACCCCTGGGAGGAGTCCATCAGGCGATATCTGTTAACAACGTGCACGGAGTTTGACGCGCGCACACACTGAAACGCAGCGATACGGAGGGCCTGAGGGGAACTCCCTAATGCCTAATGTACCTTTTGCTATCACAGATGGGTCACTTACATTTCTGGGCACAAGAGGGACAGATGACAAAAAAAAAAAAAAGAAAGAAAGAAAAAAAAAAAGTGGAGTGGAAAAGATTGTAGGAAGAGGGAACATCAGGAAAGGCGCAGAGGACCGGATGACATAAGGGGGGAAAGGGAACAGTAAAAGCAGAGGTGAAGGGAATGAAAGAATGCCACTTGTTATGATCTTAGACATTTCAAATTTAGCGATCACGTCTCTTTGCCAAGACTCTAGAATCTCTGTTTAATGCATTCGTATGCACTATGACTACTAACATATCAGCCACAGGGCACTGCTGCTCACTATTGACCCATTTTTGATCACATGTGACCACCTCAGTGCATCAACTGGCAGATAATCTGATAGCAGAGATAATTATTGGTTGCACGGGCAGGGTATACATCCATCCTGGTGGTCTGGTAGTCATCAGGTAGAGCCTTAGCAACATATTGTGTAGGGTGACAAGAGGAGATGCACGCTGGATAAGCTTGAAGGGTCTTGTTTTGTGCTCACGGTCTCCAAACTTTCAAGAAGCCTTGCTTCTCTGGTGATATTTCAGAGGATTATCCCAGGCAGGTTGCTCCGTCTGGGTTGTGAGTGAGTTGCCGCCCAAAGTAAAGGACTCCTCTGGATTTTGTTCACGAGTGACAGAAAAATGGAGCCTGAGATGGACAGAAGAATTGGTGCAGTAATGCAGGAGTGCCACCATGAAGAAGTAGCAGAGCAATTGATCTATGTTCCAGTCCTCACCTATGGCCACAAGCTCTGGGACTTGAAAAAAATGAGGTTACCTCCATAGGGTGGTTGGGAGAGAGGTATAGTAGGAGCTTGGACATCTGGAGAAAGCTCGAGGAAAGTCTCTGCCGTTTCGCGTCAAAAGGAGCCAGCTGAGGTAGTTCGGTATCTTATTAGGATGTCCTCGAGTTGGACACATTCAGCTAGTAGAAGACCCCCATGGTAGACACAGAACTCACTAAAAAGGATTACATATCTTATCTGGCCTTGGAGAAACTGGAATAACCTGCTTAGTCTGCTTTAACCGCAAACCAACCCCTGATAAGTGGAACAAAGTCTTGATAATCTGAAAATAAAATGTAATTTGTTTGGGCATTTCAAACCTTATTTATCCTTTAGAGCAACTCAGTGGCTTAGATACATGTGGTGCAGTATGAAAATGAAATATTACAGATAAAAATGCAGTAGAATACTTATTTATTTTTTAAAAGTGCACATTCATACAATCTTCTCTAAGTAAAGATAAAATAAAAAAAGCCAAAACTTTTGCCTATTTGTAAGGAACATACTGAAACTGTCCCGTGCTACAGTCACCAGCCAACACACCAGTGACCTGAATGAGTTTTAACCTCAGAAATGCTTTTCTTCTATCAAGCTGACATTTTACATGAATGTATATAAAAAATCTGAAAATTCTCTGTATACTGTTATCGGTCCGCCAAATAAAACACATTTCAGCTTGGAAAAGCATGTGACAGAGGAAGCCTGAACTGGACTTTGTGCTACTTGGTCCTCTTTAAGTTCTGTGGCCATCACACAAAACAACTGTGCAAACCAAGCTCCCAGCGACACAATAATACATTACAAACCAATTAGTCGCTATTCCTCAGTGATAATGCAACCGTGTTTCTGTCACATAGTCGGACGGATAACAAGCAGCAGTGAGCAGCATTTTAGTGTCTACTGGTGCGCTGCTTTTTGGCCTTACCAGTAAGTCAGTGGTAGAGAAAAAACAAGTTTGTTTCCATATGTTTGGCACAGATTACACTATTGCAATACGTTGTTTTCTCTCGAGCCAACTTTATATCAATGGATTTACTGATTGTAATACATTATTAATGTAGCATTCTCAGTGTCAGCGATGACAGAACAATATCTATATTATGGTTACATTACTTGGAAAATCTCACTTGAAGGCACTTTTAAACAATCGTATTATGTTTGCATTATACCTATAAATATGATGTTGTCTAAAAATAATAATAATCAGGCTTTTTCTCATTGGCCTATTTAGTGTAAATGTTCTAAAGTAGTAGACCTACAGGTGAGGCAAGAAGACTATTATTTATTTATTTATTTATTGCTACAAAAAAAAAAAAATTTATCCTGAAATATTTTTGACTACTTTACCGAAAAAGTCAATTTGCTGTTTGTAGGTCGCATGTGAATAACATGGATTAAAAATTCAAGAGAAATTTCATGTCTGACACTCAAATTTTTATTTTAAATGTTATTTTATTGAATGTTTTTCAATAAAAAGTACAAATGCACGTCTAAAAAATTAACTCGCCCTACTTATGCTGCTGGACCCCGGTTAAATTTTTGCCCCGGCTTCGGCCTTGACAGCCAAGTGTGACGGAAAACAAAAATGAGTCATCCGTGATGCTGGTTAGAGGCTGAACATCTTAGAGAATCAGGGTCGTCCTCGCGCGGCCCTCCTGTGGTCTCTTGCATGAGGACTAAGGACAGTAATACTATCTGACTTGAGTCGTGAGCGCAGAGGAGCATCTGTGGATCACCGCTCACACAACAGAGGGGGAGAGACTCAACTGGGTCACAAACACGTTTCTACAGCAAGGTTCGAGCAACACGTCTTTTTTTTTTCCTTTTTTTTTTTTAAAGGCAGACACTGATGTTTTCTTTTCAACCCAGTTACAAGGATTTGGTGTTTCTGCTGTAATTTTATTCCAGGCAGTGCAGTTAAAAAAAAAAAAAAAAGTGCTAGAAACAGCATTACAGATGCTTCTTACATTACCACTGAAAGTCAAATTCCTCTTAGGTGAATGAGCAGTAAGGAGAGAAGAGGAGGAGAGGGGAAGGGAGAGGAGAGGAGACAAAGTTGCTGACCCACTTTGTAGCTCTCAAAGTTTCAAATCCTCTTTAAAGAGAGAGTGAGTTGTGGCCAAGAATTTGGCAAGACACAGACACACACACACTGCGCAAATAGCGCATGCACACACACACACACACACACACGTACAGACGCGCGCACACACACACACACACATGTACAGACGCGCGCACATACACACACACATCATCTCAGGCCTGTGACCCCAGACACCATGAATAATGAAGCAACTGCTGCTTTTATTTAACACCGCATTAGCTCTTTACATCACCTAATAATGGCAGCACTGAACCACACTAACGCACACTCACACACACTTCTGGTAGTGCTCGATACGGTTTGTTAGTTTTCTCATTTGACTTGGTCTATTTTAGTCCCGCAAAACCCTCTTTCACATTCTTCCTCTCTCTGATCCTCCTTCCTTTGTCTCCCTCTTTTATCTTTGCTTTTCCTTTTTCTTCATCTTCTCTGCCTTTTTTTTTGTCTGTTCCCTCCCTCCCCTCATACCTCTGTATATCTCCTTTATTCATCTTTTTATTCATCACTCATTCCCCCAACCCTTTCTCTCTCTCTCTCTCTGTCTCTCTCTGAGCATTTTGTTGATGTCAGTGATAAGCTCTGCATGTGATTGGCTGGGCCAGATAACAGTTAGGCGTGTGATTTGTTTAGGGAGCTTTTCCTTTCTCATCACACCCCTGCGGACTGCAGTCATATTAATGAACACGCATGCATCTACATGCGCGCAGATGTACACACTTTGCATAATGCAAGAGAAAAGATTGAGGAATGGAGATTGAGTAAGAGAGAGCAGAGAAAGAGACGAAAAGAAAGGAAAGGGGGGGAAAAAAGAGGGAGATAAATGGGATACAGTGGTGGGAAAACAGTCGCCCTAATTTGCAAATCATTATGAGTCACGTATTTATAGCCGAATCAGCCAAAGGGGGGAATATTTCTCTCCACTTCCTCCTCCTTTTTTTTTTTTTTACTCCACTTTCATTTCTCACATTTCATGCCTGCATCATATCGCCCGTTTAAAAATGATGCTTCTCAGAATGACGTATAGGTTCCTGCATGCTCATTTCCTGCCTGGTTTATCTGTTTTCATCTCAGGTACGAAGATGAAAACATCTAACTAGTTCATTTCAGCCATATGCATATCCGTACTTTAATGGATATGTAAACACGGGTGATAGACAAGATTTTATTGTAAATGCATGCGCGCAATAAAAACGAAAGCTGAATCACATTTTCACCCTTTAGGTCACAGTGGGTACTCTAGTAACGCCCATGGGGTTTGATGACGCACAGCTTTGTGCAAAAAAAAAGAAAAAGAAAAAAACGTGGCTCCATATGGTAATGTATTTCTCGATCTTCTACATTAGCACATCATTTGCAAGGAAAAGGGTAATGTTAGGTATTTCCGTGCACTAATCAGCTCTGCAGTAAAAAAAAAAAACAACAACAAAACTCAATCATCAGAATAAGATGGAAGTTTGGGAGATTCTTAGAGTTGAAATTGAAAAGGATAGCAAAATCAAAGGTAAGTCAATCCAGTGTTTTTCTTTCTGAGATACAAGCGTCACGGTGGACATCATCTTGAGCCATGTGCCTTTTGTGTCTGTTTAAAGTCACGCTGTACAGACCTTCCTTCCTTTCTTGAGGGAAAAAAAACAAGTCCCTATGATGTAAATCATTACATTTTAGGACAAAGACTTGGTTGAAGGTTAGAGTTATGATCAGGCCAGTAGCAGTTATGGTTGAAGGTTGGGGTAAGTCAGTGTGTAACTGATGGTAACGCAACTTTGTGTGTGTGTCGATGTCTGCATGTATGTGCAGAAAAAAGAAAAAAAAAAAAGAGGTAAAAGGCAGGTGAAATGGAAAAAAAAAAAAAACAGACCGCTTGCATTGTCCTCCAGCTAATCATCTTTATGGGGCACAAACAAACCCTGATGCACAGACACACATACATCCATTACATTACACACACTCGAGCCAATTATAAAACTAAAGGATAATGCTTCAGTTTAAGCGTTGCTGCACACACGTCTCCTTGTTTGTGTGGATGTGAGTGCGCAGCGTGTCTGGAGGCTGAACACGCTACACATGCAATCACATCTCAGCATGCGATGAGAAATGAGGCTCACATGCAAGAGAGTGAATCTTTGCAGCGTAGCTAGCGCTGTGCAAATAACAGTGGATGCTCTTTGATTCTGCTGTTGTTGTTTTTTGTTTCCTAATTTAAAGCAGGGTTACACTTCAAAATTAAAAAAATAAAATAAAATAAAATTACAGTCCAGATAAGACACATTCCTATTTGCTCATCATCTGTGTGCACACATCAAGCCAAAGAAGCCAGGATCCCAGTCCTGAACCCTGCAGAACGCCACAGGGAAGCCTGCTGAAGATGGATTCCCTATACGCACCTGGGGGTCTGAATCAGCTTCCTTTTGAGTCTAAGGTACCCACCCAGTGCTTACGGCATTCAATTAAAACTGCATGATCAATTATGTTAACAGCACTGGTAACAGGATTATGATGGAGCTTCTTTATCTGTTTTTTAATGGAGCTCATTCATTACTTTAAAGGGTAGGATAGTTAATGATCTCACCTGTCTTTGGCTATGTATACAACATAATGATTTTTTTTTTTGCTCCCAAAAAACTGTCTTTCTGTCTTAACAAATGCACAGGTTCATCTGTATTTACATAGCTCGAGTCCAGAATGTGGGTTTTTTTTTTCCTTAGTCCCAGCCAGCCATTCTGTAAATCAAGACATGGAGGGGACATCAGGTTGGAAGGATGACAGACAGTATTGAGCTGTTGAAAGGTTGGTATTTCGACACCCAGCACTGACAGACTGACAGTTCAAGGAACTTCTAAAGTGGCCCCAGAGGAAGAGCGGTTAACCTCGGCATATACCTAATCTAGCTGCTCAAATGGACAAGTACTGCAAGTTGAAAACCTAATCTCGCACCGAAATACTCCAAGGATAGGCAGGTGACAGTGTCCAAGCTGCGGTGACACATGCAGCCCGGTGTTGTGCTGGTGGTTTGTGTACAGCTTGTTACAGATACAGAAATAGACTTGTGACAGTGTTTGGATCTCAGGGCAAACCAAACAGAAGTCTCGCAACCAAACTGCATGCCTTGTACCGTTACAGCCCTATCAGTAAAGAGCGGCCCATTTCCTCCGTTTAAAAAAATACAGGACTATTTACACTGTAAATGGACTCTCCCCTGCTTTAACAATGCAGTAAAATCTCACAGCAGATCCGCTTCCCCGAGCAGTCTGAAGCTGCAACAAGCCACTGAGGTGGCAAACCCGACATCAGTGATCAGCAGAGTGTTAAAAACCTGGTTACACAACCAATAATTGATTTCTGACTGTTTGTGTTCATGTGTTTGTCCGTCTCATTGTCGCTCTTCATGCTCCCTTCCTCCCTCCCCTCTGCTATTCTCACAGCGCCCCCTCCTCTCTTTCTCCCTCTGCAGTACAGTCTTTATCCTATTACAGCCTCCTTGCTTCTGTGGAGCAGTTTCAGTTGTAGACACAATGAAAACTGGCAGGATACATTACTTAGCACCGTACTCCTCCCACCCTCTCTGCTTCTCCCTCCCTTCCTCCCCCCTGCTCTTCACTCTCACTTTCAACAATGAATATATTTTTTCATCATACAATTTCTTCTTCTTTTTTTTTTTTAAACTCCTTTGTCTCACTTTGTCTTGCTCCAATTTCTTCCTTTCTTGGTTAGCTTTCCGTGCACTTTCACATCAGTTTTGTTCTGCAGCCTGCACCTGTCTGCTAATGACGGATCTGTTGCTCTCCTCCACCCTTTGCTGTTTTTATGCTTTTGCCAAAACTAATGGCTAAAAATGTCACGGACGCACCGAGACACACTTGCATCAACTTTAATTTTCTTGTTTATTCATTTCTGCAATCAAATTGTGATTGAACTGATAAGCTCCTGGGTTGAAAATGTTGCTCAGGAATACGAAAAAAGGGCCTTTTGGCATAATTAAATGTGGCATTTAACACCTCCCTCCGCCTGAGTAGGAGCACAGCATGATGGATGATGCTGGTAGTCATCTGCAACCATTGAGCTGAGTAGTGAAAACCAAAAGCAATGGTTCCTCTAATAGCAGGTACATCTACTGTACACCCACTTTTTTTTTTTTTTTTCAGTTTACGTTTTATTTTTGTTGGTTGCATCATAACAGGTATTGACTCATCTCTTGTCAGCCCCCTCTAAAATGGAGGTGGGGATTTCTCAGCTAAAAAGTGCAAACTGCAGTGCCTGTGTAGTCTGTAGTAAAAAATAGAATGTTCCTTGGATAGTGCATTGGCCCACCTAATTGCAATTAGAATGTGGACTTTACAATGGCATCATCCAGGGTCAGTAAACCAGTTTATTAAATTTTGGTATTTTCTGGTGTCACATATGAGTGAAATGGTACATGCCAAAGCTAAACTGCTAATATGAACATTTCTTTATTTGATGACAAAAACTGCAGTTCCTCAAACGGCCACACGAGGCTGGTTCCAAAAGTGAGTCACTCCCCATAGACTACAATGTTAAAATGCCCAGCTTTATAGCAGACACAAACATGCTTACAGCCTGGTACAAAAAAACAGTTTTGGTTTCTATACCTAATTTCCCCCCATATATCAACTGTACACAGGTTAAATTTTACATAACTCACCTGTTTGAACTGCATTAAGGCTTAAAGTGTTGCATAATTAAGGACATGGCCACTTTAAGTCAAACGGCTATTAGCAAAAGGTATCAGCTTTTACAATGTCTTACCATGGTGTTAGCAGCAGGAATTAATATATGATATCTAGAATTATAATCGCTTTTCAGTGGTGACACCTTCTTTTATACCTTTAACACAAAAGGCGTACCGGAGCTGCAGATTGATATATACTACTTGTGTGTTGGTATCATCACATTCCAACCTGGCAGCTTGGCAGGGAACCAGAGTAGTCCCTGATGATGGGAAGGGCTTTGAATAAGGCAGAGGTTTTATTTGACGAGCCCTGCATGGGGACCTGATGGCCGACTGGAATGCTCCCAGGGAGAGAGAGAGCTGATCTCTTTATCTGTCCGTCCTGTATCCTATTAGAGTATCACCTTCCATCACACCCTCCATTCAAAGGATGAGAACAGCTTTCACTAAGCTGCACGCTCCCTATCGCCCTCGCTTTACCTTGCTAACCGTCCTCCCTCCCCTCTGTTTTCTCTCCCCTCCCTTCTCTCCTGACTCCACCAATCATTACCACACATTTTCACTCCCCTTCTCCGTTTCTCTCACAACAGATCTTGACAATAAAATTGGCCGTTGGTGATTGCTTTCCAAAATGACCCATGCGGCCATTTTGTGATTCGGTGTCACTCTTAGCGGTTTAAAATGATCATACAAAAAGATTTCGAAATTGTCAAGCACTTGGTTAAGGGTACGGAAAGATTGCCGTCGTGGCTCAAAGAAACCAACATTGACTTCCGCTGGGGAAAGACAGAGAATGAACCACAGAGTTTAGTGTCAAGCTTGCATGTTTTGCACACCGAACCATCCATGCTGACCTCCTCCACCAAGAGACTTTGCAGGGTCGCTGCCACATTGCACTAATTCTGCCTTCTGCTTCTGGGAGACAGCTGACATAATTCACATGGCCACAAAAAGACCTTGTGCAAGTAAACATACTTCAGTGGATACTGCTCAGTTTTTTGGAGCAGTATAGATAAATAACATTGGGGTTAGGTTTCAATATTTAGGTTATCAAAAATGTAAATTTACCTGAAAAACTCCAACATTGCAGCTAAATCTCTACAAAATCTATATGTATTGTAAATTTACTTGGCTGAATTAAATAGTAAGGTTAAGACCTTAAAGTTTTATTAATTATCTGAAAAAAGTAGACATGGAAGACCCAACGAATGTAAGGATTCCCTATTAGCAAGCATAATTGCAACAGTGGAGAGGAAACACTTTCTGTTAAACTGGAAGAGATCCTCAGCAGAACCAGGTTCAGGGAGGGCAGTCGACTGGTTGGATTGAGGGTAAAGAGGAAAAAGAAAGGAACAGCAGAAAGAAATAGACAACAAACATTACTACTGGAATGACTTGTGCAGACCTGTGCTGAAGGTATTCAAATGGGATGATACCCGGCTGGAAACTACTTTTTCCAAGGTCTTAGAGATAAATGATGAATGGTCACGTAGGTCGGGGTTGGGTTTCTCTCCAGTAGGGATTGCACAATTCCCTAAAGCTGAGGGAAACGACCCCAATTATTAGACAGCTAATAATGACAGCCAATATCAGAGGGCAGATTGTAGCAAAAAATGTCCTTAAAGAGGCGAAACAGTAAAATGTCCACCGGGCAGCACACTGGAGGTCGTTTTAGACTGCTAACGTTGTGATTTTGTCTGTTAAGGACGCTCTCTTCTCTCACTGTCTCTCAACTCTGTTCTTCTGTCATTCCCCTTTACTCTTTTTTTATCCACTTTTTTTTTTCTTTTCCAAAGTAGCCACTGCTGGCCGGAGAACTGCTGAGGCAGCACTGGGGCCAATTTCTGAAGCACCCACCACACAGACCCCATCAAACAACTGATATCCAAAAACACAGCGGCAGAGCGAGAGAGAGAAAGCGAGAGGGGGATAGCGTGACAGAAGAGTTGCCGATGCCCAGAACTGCCTGCCAAGAATCGATGAGGGATAGGCCGACGGCTGTAGAACATCCCTGCTGGTACAACCACACGGACATACAGCAGAACCACCCACAAGAGAGTCCAGATTTGCAGAAGAACAAGCCATCGATCTCCGTTTTCTGTTACATATAGTAGAAAACGCACACAGGAGTGATCTTCTGGACGTGTCCTTTGCTGTTTCACCGACCAAGCACGTCAACACGGGTAGTTTTGTTGCCGTTTTGTTCTTCCATCCAAGTAATTTGTGCTCAAATGAGAGGGGATGTCGTTCTGGATCTATCGGTGTTTGTGTGTAGCCAGATTGACACCATTATGTCTTCTCGCCCTCCCTCCACTCCATAAGCCAATTCACACTCATCACTCTGCTATTAAGCAGCTTTGCATGGCTACAGCTATGACTGCGACTGTGGGAATATGCATTCATGTGTGTGTGTGTGTGTGTGTGTGTGAGTGACTGTAGAACAAAACCCAAAGAGTCATTTTGCCACTAAACATTTCCTCATCTCGCCCCAATATCTACAGTACATTACCCTTGTTTCACTTCCTTGCACCCTGTCCCTCCCTTCATTTCTGTCCCTGCAATCTGTTCAGGCGACCCAGGCTTGAACTTTTCCTCTTTTTTTGGGGAGATTATTTTTTGGCATTTTGACTTTATTAGGATGTTGCAGTAGATATATCTATATATACAGTAAATGTAGGGAGAGAGAGCAGGGGAATATTAGGCATTCAAGGTCTAGAGTGGAACCAAGGACTCACTGCTGTTGAGGCATGCTGTCGCCCCAGTTTTGAACTTTGTGTAGCATTAAAACAATAAGGTGAGCCCCATTCTAGGCAATGATATGTTGTACTTTAAATGTTACTCATTTATGGGGGAGGTTGAATCACACCAGAGGGGAATGTGACGTTTTTCATCATGATTTACTTTGAAAACTTTCATAATTACACTATTATCCCTATTGGTTTATTATGTTTACTACAAGATCACAACCACAAACCAGTAAAGTACAAATTTTCTTTTATTTATTCAAAATTAATCTTAAAATTACCAGCAAATTATTCATATTTTCCTTTGCAGCTCTTTATTTAGACTTTGATTTACGATCATTTTGCATTGTGCGAGCCTCCCTCACTGATTTCTACCCTTACTTTACCCCTTTCTGTCCCCTTCATCATCATCTCCATAAGTCCTTCCAACTCTCTCTTTACTGCAGTGAATCCTGCGCACAGGACTGTGTGTGTGTGTGTGTGTGGGTTTGTGTGTGGCTGTCAGGTTCACTAGAGGCTCAGTGGCAATCAATAAGTATTTGGGCAACGGCTCAACATCATTATAGAGGGATACTGAGAATCGCCCTGGCTGGACACTCTGCGTGTGTGTGTGTGTGTTTGTGTGTGTGTGTTCGTACAGTAGCTGCCTACCAATGACCACTCTTCTCTCGTCTTTCCCTGCAGCTAGTAGCATTCAAAACTTTTTCCTGCATGGATAACCAGCAGGCCTGTTTGCCCCCTTTGCATCGCATCTTACCACAGTGGATACTCTTGCTTGAACAGGTTGCCCAATAGATAAAAGTCTCTCAGCATCAGATATGGTCACAACTGGTCATCACTCTTGTTCCTTTTAGGGTGAACAAATCACATATTCGATGTGGCAGATTTGATCACTGTGGAGACTTAAGAAATGAAGGAAGTTTGAATTGTAACTTGTGGACAGGGTTGATTTTAATCTTTACCTAGACTTGATCACACGGTGTTGTTGCCTAATCCTAACCAAAGCACCACTAAGAACAGAAAAATCAATCAAAAAAGTCTAAAACAAAGTTTAGATATGCTATTAAAAGTCAGGCTAAAAACAGTATGGAAAAGTAATGACAGACAACACATGAACCAAAGTCGCCTGGATGATGGTTGTGTTTAATAGATGCCTGCATCTGCCTTTCTACTTCAAAATGGGGAGTTTCATAGAAAAATGAAGCAAAAGGGAAAAGCAGGGCTTTAAAATGAGATGCCAAGGGACCCTGATTAAGTGTTATGAGGTGGGAGTGAGACTCAATACATCACTAAATATGTACATTTTAGCCTCAAACATGCCTTTCTCCTACAATTGGTCCATTTTTAATGTTGTATCATTTATTTACAGGCCTACAATGATTTAGACACTTTAACAGCATCCCTACTTTACTTTAAAAATAATGCTAATCTCTAATTAATTTCTATCTACAGTCCTGAGATGGATACCGCCAGATTTGTGCAGGCTGATTTAGCACAACATTTCTGCTGTAGCAAATTGAAATATTATTTCCAAAAAGAAACTGACCATCATTACTACAATCACAGAGAAAAACAAAAACAGGCATACTTGTACCCAAAGTGCACTGCAATCTAAAAATCATTAAAAACAAACAACTCACCAGTATGAAAAGCCACACACATAGCATCCCCCACAGTGTATCGTAGCTTTAAGTATCTTTCAGCCATTTGTTCCCCAAATTAGATTTAAAACATTTGTGAAGCACTACACTTATTGAATTTAGAGTTTTGACCAAAGTTTGCAAACCCATTTCTCTCTCTCTCTCTCTGTCTTTCCAAGAAGACCATTTTAAAACAATATAAAGCATGCAGAGAATGGAATACAAATACAAAAAGTCAAATAAATCAACGATTATAGGCACCGTAAGCTGTTTTGAAGCAGTTAAATATCAAATTGTGGTGAGCTGTAGTGCTTTTGATAAACCTTTTAGGCAATATAATAGTCTGAGTGGGAATCATTCTTACTGTCAACTGACTTGCCCCTGCACCGTAATGACTCTACAAGACGTTGTAATATCAGTTCTGAGTGTTATAATCATGATAATAGGTGCAAACCGTTAAATCACAGTAAAAGAGAGGAAAATTAGGTGGTATATAGAGCAGTAATCACTGCATTAAAGCTCACCGCCCCACATAAATCCTACAAACACACTCAAAGCAGCAGCGGCAGGGCAGCGAGTGTGTAAGAAAGCAGGATTTTGATGACAGTTACATCTGTATTTGACAAACAAGCCCCTCAGGCATAGAGTAGCGGTGATATGATTGCAGTACATCACAGGCGCGGTGATGTTTTCTGAGGACGTAGGAGTGTTTCAGATGGAACATTAAAGTCAAATGGCTGGCTTACGGCTGATGGGTGAGGAGGGGTTTTTACGAAAGGAGGCTGGGAAAGTGTGCTTTCTGTGATTTTACATGGCCTTTAGGTGACTAAGGAGGTAAGGGAGAGGGAGGAGGGGAAAAAATACATACAGAGATGTAAGTACGCACCAACATGGCGCCACACATCCACACAGTTAACATGCCTCATAACATAATTACACAGAAAGAATCTTGATTGATTCCCACAGCAGTGAAACAGCCTGCAGCTCTGAGA
>NW_007579189.1:0-72971 GCF_000690725.1 Stegastes partitus
AATTTAGAATTGGTGGGTCAGACAATGTGAATTTCAAAGTAGCACAGTGCTAAGATGCCATGACGTCTTAATGTGGCAATGCTAACTCAAGAGTCGGGTTCAGGATTGTTTTCTTGGTTAAAAGAAAGTGACAGATGGTGTCCTCACAGCTTTATATTACAGTTTATGGCAGCATCTACATTAAACCACCGGTCAGTAGGCGTCACTCACTGTTACCATGCCGTACTTATTTCTGAGTTAGGCCAGCGATAAAGTGTTATAGGATTTAAATAAGTCTGTGTTTACTTTTCTAAACCTTTCTCACTTGTGTTAGGCTAATCTAACACCATGAGCATACGCCTAATGCCATGGAGTGATGTAAAATCTCAAAGACGTTGGAAATTTTCCTCATTCTTCTCTACAAAACTGCCATAAACTGACTGAGGTCTGGACTCCGACTCAGCCACTCTACGACATTAGCACTTGTTTTGAAGACATTCCTGAGAAGCTTTAGGTTGCACCTCCAGATATACTACAATCAACTCCAACCCCTCAACTGCTCACAGGTGACCTCTAAAACCAAAAGGTCACACCACTAGTAATTCAGGTGTTTCTAAATAAAAGGGATTACTCATGTCTGGGAAATCTGTGTAAACATGTATTAGATTTAATTGGAATGCATGTAGGTCACTTTCTAGAGATGTGTTCTACTCGGACATTAAAGGGTCTTTTCCTGATGATCGGTCTTATTGAATCACTGTTGCACAACAATAAAACATGAAATATTTCAAATGGGGTGAATTATAGTGTGAAATTTAATTTTTCATGGATACGTGCATGCACCAGCTGAGAGAGTAATGGGTTTACTAGCATACTTAATAAGACTTCACAGAGAGAAATTCACAGGTAGGGCAGCTTTAATTAGGAATTTCTTTCTGTTTATTTTGTGCTATATTTGTTTTTGTTTTGTTTTTTTTTCTTGGTAGGCGTATCCATAACAAAACTTAGGGTGACTTTTCATCTGTCTGTCATTATTGGACGAGAGGTTCCCAATTTGAGATAACATAAGATCAATGAAGTGGGCAGACTCCCATCAAAGGATGAGCTCAAAAATCCAATTGGAAAAGATTTCTTTGTCCGCTATAGAGTGGGATGGTGTGTGTGTTTACCTTCTTGTGTGTGGGCAGGGATTATCTCCAGCATGCATGCATTCTAACAATAAGGCATTTCTTTCTGTATCTTATTAATCTGACTCGTACCAAGATCAAAGCCATCTCGCTTATCATAGGGAAAGAGTTGCTATATCTTAAGGCGAACTTTGATGACAATAACAAAGCAAGTAATCAACATTACAAACAGCGCCTGTGTGTAAACAGGTCTGCCTCTTTTTCTGTATTAGCCCCCTTATTGAATAGGCAAAGATTATGGAGATTAATTGCATAAGGATACCAGCCGCCTATGTGTTGTTGTCTGAGAGCCAAAGGTAGATTTGTTTGGATCATACATCATCATATGCTATTCACCACTGCCTTGAATAATCGCTTTTCATCTTCTTTGTTGCACCATGGGAAGTTACTTTTTTGGCCGTTTCGCTGAACTTCACTGCAGAAGACAACACCTGGCCAATTACGCTAGCTGTTAAATCACAAATAGCAAAGGAGTGCCAAGCACTTACACAAACAGATAGCTTATCCTGCACTGTCTAGTCTCTGCATTTTAGGAACCTGACATTATGCAGAATCTGCACTTCCTTTTACTGAATAATTGGTCAATTATTCGCAGCACGGTTCAAGAATGATAAATGCATTTTTCTATAGGAGCAGAATATTAGACCACAGTGCACACTCTGAAACACTAACAAGTAAAGTACGAGAATCAGGAGAAATGTGCTAACTGGATGCTTTAAATTATAGTTCACAACACTGGAGCATGTATGAAAGCATAATTAGTGTCTCATTACCATTCAAGATTGGAAGTCAAATTATAGGGATAAATGTGGGATTAGATGTGGCTAATGAGTTGGTATTAAACGGCAAACCTCTACATCGTGTATAAATGTTCCAGACAACATTAGGCAGTGGCTCGTTTGCTGAGCTCCAGCTTCGGTACAAGAGGACTGTGGGGATTTGGTCAAGGAAGTAATTGGACACAACAACAGCCCAAAAAATTGATCACAGCTGTTGTAATTAGGAGAAATATGGGACAATCAATTTTTTTCATGTTTTGGGCTCAATGCAAAGTTACTCACAATAATTGCATTCCAATATACAAAAGCGTAATAGAGTGCTATCCTCTTGTGTTTCAAATGATTCTGCAATATTTAAAGATAATGAACCAAGAGACTCAGATCTCAATCACAGTGGAAGTTTTGCATCTTATAGAATAACAATGACTGTCTGAATGCAGATTTAAATAGAATTCTTTCAAGCATGAAAGTTATTGGAGTTTGGGGGGGTTAATCAAATTTTACTTTATAAAAAAGCAAGAACCCTCCCCAGTGTTATTAATGTTTTCTTTGAACCAAATTCCCCCATATCTTGAAGCAATTGCCTATATTTATGCCAAACATTTAGCTGTATTTCCCACTCTGATAATTTGCTGCAAAATACATGGTTGTGATAGTTAATGAGTTGCTTTAAATGCACTGAAGTATTGTTATGTGATGTTGATGTAAACATCTTGCTGGTTTCAAACTCTCTGCTGTATCCTGAATAAATTCAAAACCAGGATACTAATCCATCCATTATCTATACACCGCTTAATCCTCACGAGGGTCGCGGGGGGCTGGAGCCTATCCCAGCTGACTTAGGGTGAAGGCAGGGGACACCCTGGACAGGTCACCAGTCCATCACAGGGCCACACTTAGAGACAGATAACCAAGCACACTCACATTCACACCTACGGACAATTTAGAATCACCAATTAACCTCAACATGTTTTTGGACTGTATGGGAAGAAGAACCCGGAGAGAACCCACGCTGCACGGGAGAACATGCAAACTCCACGCAGAAAGACTCCGGTGCCCCCACCGGGACGCAAACCAGCAACCTTCTTGCTGCAAGGCAACAGTGCTACCAACTGCGCCACCCTGCAGCCCCAGGATACTAATGTGCATGTAAATGAGGGTTTAACTGGGATTTGTGAAGGGCCCCTGTCCAGTGAGTTTGAGGTCAAAGACTACCCTGCAGACAGTAGAAATAGGGACTATTTCTTCAGTAAAAAGAACTGTGAAAACCATGTGGACTGTCCATTTCTGAAAGTCATGTTGCAGCTGAAGTTTCTAATTATCAGTTTTTTCACCTGAAAAATGTGATTATTTTCACCTTCATTTTTTTGGTTAAATTTCAGAGCCAGCTGTCGCAAAAAAAAATCTATCTAGACAGATTACAAAGATTCTTATTTTTTATTGTCTTGTTCTTTGATCTTCTTCCGTACCTTTCAGTCATTTGGATTTTGGGGTGGCCCAATGAAGATGTCTTTGCCTCCGATGCAATGCGAGTCATTTATTATTTGGGATCTGCAGATACAAATTTCTTATGAAATACTCACTTGAAGTACTGTTGATTAGCTGTAGTAGTTGGTTGTGCCACCAGGTGGATCCTCTTACTGTTCAGTAGTGTAGCAACATCAGGAGGCGGGCAGTTTTGCGTTGGCAAGCAAGGAACATTGTGGGGTTTGATCTAGTAAAGAACACCATGACAAAATTTCCTGTGAGGCTTCATGATGTACGGCCAGGGCATTTACTAAGGAAAGGACCTGGACCAATTATTCTATTGTTCATAGATGCCAGTGAGACATATGATAGCTGCTATCATGGCTGTATCAAGATTTTCTAATTAATTAATCAGTTCATGTTTGATTCTGGGGCTGCAGACTCCAGCCCCCCCGTGACTCTAGTGAGGATTAAGTAGTATATAGATAATGGATGGATGGATGGATGGATGGATGGATGGCCGTCCCAACTATTAATATAACTATGTTTGTTGAGTAAATACAAATTCAATGACGTGCTTTGAAGCAATTCATTTAAGATATGTAGATTTAAGTAGAGAACAATACGGTAATAAAAGTTCTGAGCCAATATAGAGGAGGAACTTCTAAATCTGTAAATGTTGCTCGAGCCCGTCCCAGCTGACTTGAGGTGAAGGGCAGAGCACTGCTGTGATTAGTACTGCACCTCAATGCAGGTAGTTAAATATAAATGTTCTTTTTGAAATAACAAACTCAAGCATTCATGGACTCTTCTTCACTTCATTTAAAATGTTGCCAACATTATCTTAAAAATGTAGGTACAGCAAACACAACTCTAACAAATCTTTGGGTTGCATGTTAAACCAAACCATAAAACAAGAGCCAGAGTTCTACAAAATAACTGAATCTTAATACTGCACACAAGTGACCTTATAGTTTAAAATGTTTAAAGACAAACTCTCTCCATTTGCCCTCCCTTCAGATGTATTGTGGCCACATAATTGGTTACTGCATGCTAAGAAATGCATTCAAACAGGAGGTGCTTTTCAATTAAAACTGCCTAATTGCATTAGGATGGGTTCAGTCAGTAGCATCTCTATTTGGAAATACTCCAAACAGAATGATCATGTTTTATTTACCGAGAATAAGTGCATTATAGTCCAAACATTTTATTTAATAGTTACTTAATTGATGGACACAAAATCAAGGACGTGATTATATTGAATATATTTTACCTAATAGATGATTTGAAACCTGCATGAACCAAGAATCACGTATTACATTTTGTGTTCAACATGAGACGTCTAGAAGCAAATTTTAAGATAAGTGTAATTCTGCAAATGTGAAAGAGCCAGAGCTCCTGTCCAATTTAGCACCTGGATGTATGCAAGGAAATGCATTTCATTACAAAGTGATGGAAACAGCAATGGTAGAAAGGTAATTTTATCAGGTTTTTATCATGGAATGTGTGCGTGGAGCATTACTGTGACAAAAACAGGACCAATAACACATGGTGAGAAAAAAGTAGGGAGGTTATCTTGTCACTTGTGCAGACATTTTTGTGAAATTTAACTTTGAACCATTATAGTTTGTGTCGCTGTACATTACAACGCTAGTACATGCTAAACAAGTTTAATTGTAATCATACATTTACACAATCTGACTGTCAACAAGCAACAGAGTAGACTGTTTGTTCCGGAAACAAACTTTAGGAGGTGTTTTATGCCTGGTTTCCACACAGCTTTGTTAGGTGTCTGTAACTCCACATAATATCTGGACAACACCTCCTAGTGTTCCATGCAAGGAAGTGCATTTTAGATGGACAGATGGAAAGAAACGCACTGGAGAGAGGCTAATGTTATCAGCTTATATCATCCACTTTAATGGAATACATGCATGGAGCAGTACTGCCACTAAAGTACAACCAATCATGCAAGAGGAGATATAAGGGAGGAGGTTGTGCTGTCAGGGATGGAGTTTTGTGAAGTATTTTGTTGCAGGACATATAAACCACTACACGAAATGTAGATTCATGTTACACAGCTAGCATGTGTCGAACTAGCTAAATCAGGTCCTATTGAATTCTACATTTACATAATTTGACTGTCAACATACTTCTCCAACTTCTTGGCGCAACATTCTTGGGGCAAATTCCAGAGCTGGAAGAAACCCAAGGAGGAGTTTCACAAACACATTGGGAATCACATAGTTCCCATCGAAGTGAATGGACTTCCAGTTGATTAGCACAGAGGTACTTGCTCTGAGGTTTCCTCATCAAGAAACAAGGGACGTAACTCTGTAACTGTATACCATAAAGCCTTATATCTCTGTCCTCAAAAATTCTAATGATTGTCGCTATTTCTTTGCAGGTAATGCCCTTTGATAATTAGAAGGTGAGAGGCAAACTAGCACAGCACAGGTGGCAAAAGCAGGTGGTTTTGAACAGTTGCTCCATGAACCTTACTTACCCGACCTGCATCGTATGACTTTCATCTGTCTCCCAAACTGAAATCCCACTGGTTCAGATTAATGATGAAGTCATACATGTTGTTGAGGCGAATCTGGAGGCCCAAGATGTGACCTTCTTCTGCGAAGGGATAACACAGCTTGAACATTGGTGGACCAAGTACACTGAAGTTAAAGCAGACTATGTTGAAGAGTAACACAAGAACAATCCTTCTCCTGTGATGTTTTCTGGTGAGGCCGAGAACTTTTTGAAGTTGTATGTGGAAATTAAGTCCAGTGTTCGACCATTCTTTTTGTTTTGTTTGTTTTTTTTTGTTTTTTGTTTTTTTTTACAGTTTGTTGCATTTTCAGACGCTTCTTTCATTTTTTGTTTTGGTTTATGTTACTATTTCTACCTGGTTAAGTACAGGCAAAGATCATGGTTTGGGTTCATATGTTCACTACATTGCTGAGTCCCTCCAGAGTAATCCCTGAAAAAAACATAAACATACACAATTTTATAGCCTTTTAGTGAAAATGGTACATTTTGCTCTGTGGAACAGCTTAGCTATTACACATTTTGGTCAGAGCCTGCAGTGTTTTTTCGCCATTGTTGATTCAACAAAGCAAAACCAATAAATATTAGATGATGCGTTTTTAGCCTTATCTTTTTGAGATGAGAGACTGTATTCATAAAACATCCGCATAACTTGTCAAATTGGGAGAACCCTTTAAGACTAAGGGGCATGTCAGTCAATAGATCAAGTTTTTGATCTAAACTTGATATTATGTTTTTGGCCTTTTAGTGCTAAGGAGCTCCCAGGTCTATGAAAAGTTAAAGGCAGCACAGAAGACTAACAAGCGATGACGTGGCTCCATATTTTGTTTTTTGAGATTCATTAATGATTCAGTCGACTCACCAGCAAATCCAGCTACACTGGAGACGATGGTTTGCACAATTCTATACGACCCCGACATCAAAAATAGAGAGTTTACAGCGCTGATGATCTCAGCCGCAGCTGTCTGACAGAATTATTCATCAAACAAAGAGTGCACTCTTCAGGCCCCACTTTGTTTGACAGGTCATTTAATTCACATCAGATAATCACCAGCTGAAATAAATGCACAAATATAGGTGATTTTTATCTGGGTCATCCAGGAGAATTGGTGCTTTATGTAGAATTACCACATCAAAGTGGGATGATTTGTTTTGTCAGTTAAAAAAAAAAAGAAGAAGAAAAAAGGCAGCCTTGTGAGCATCTCTTAAGTGGAAAGTCTTAGTTGGGAACTTTTATTGCCATTTAACTCCTCGTGGTTGCATAAGGTCCTTTGTGAGTGCTGTCACGTATCAGAACATAGCATTAAATATCAAAAAGCACCTCTGTGATGGGCTAAAGATGACGCGTTGCATTGATTAGCAGATCATATTCAGAAACGGTCACGATCTGTGTGTTTGATTTAGGTTCATCCATTAGCCAAAACAGCTGGACACACGTGATGCCGAGCGAGGACAGAGGTTTTGTGACATTTCATTGTAGTTCAGCTCACTCACTTTCAATTTTGCAGACTGAAATGGAAAGCAGCTGAAAGATAATTCGCTCTGAGAGATAGTGTCCAATCATTAATAAAGAGTCATATCCATTCTGTCTCTCAAAATGGACATATTGGTTCTGCTAGTTGAGCTTAATGAGACAAATAAATCTGTAATATAAACCCTTTTTTTTTTTTTTTGCAACAAATATCACTAGAGCAGGCTGAGGTGGAAAATAAATCCCCATCCCAGCGTCTACCTCCTAATAATTTTCATACACTCCTTAAGTAACAACATCTGACAAGCATAAGTCATGATCCAATATATTTTGGAAATCATTCATTTCTAATGATATACAGCACCATTTCATCATATCTCTGAGTTTCCAGGGTTATTGAGGGAAGTGGAGAAAATAATCCTCATCACAGATGGCCAGCAGAAACCATTAAAATCCAGCTTTGATTGATCTCTATATTAACTAAAGACTTCTGAAGTTATTTGACAAGGAAGTTGGAAAGACCGTACACTTTATCATGCACATTCAGTGAGTCATGGATTAAGTTGTGCTGCAGTGAGGATATCTGGCACGTGTCACAGTATTAAAGTGAGGGAAGGATAACGTCTCAGTCTCGGCTGATGAGATTTGTGCTTTGAGTGAGAGAAATAGACCTGTTATGGACTTCGATTTCTCCTCGAGGAAGCAACCGGGAGGATACACGGCCGCCTCCCAGTTATAGAGCGCTTGCTGCCATCTGTTATGTAACTCCATACATGCCAGCTGTCACATCAAGACAGATTATGTATTTGTTAGCTCTGCTGCTGTTTGTATTTGGCGCTATAACACCAGATATCTCAGTCTAACCTTTCTGCGTCTGTAAGGCTGAAACCAAACCTCTTGGTCTCATTTTAGTCAATGTATGAACGATTCTTGCACCTGGTGCATATTTCAAAAAGACTATTAAAGTGTCAAATTAAAGCTATCATAGTCTGGGATGGTGACATTTTGTAAATTACTGGCTATAAGAGAGCACAGTGGGATGTTTATAAATCTTAAAAGCTGTCTGTAGGAAAGCTTTGTGTTTTTCCTCAGCCGGGTGTCACTGTCAGTGCTGAGCAACAAGACAAAACACAGTTTGACTGGAGAGATGTGTGCAAGGTGAGATGCGATCTCTAAAGTGAATCAAATGGTTCAGACTCTGGGTATTGACTGCCTTTGGAAGCTTAATATGGGATTTAATAGGCCCAGACAGAGAAACAACTTACATTTTTCATGATGCTATTCCTCCAGGGTATTAATGTTTGGACAAGCTGACAAACCTACAAGATATTTATAAAGAGTGTGTTGTGGGTTGCAACAATTCAGGCGTCTCTGAGGATCATTTTGGGACAGATTCTTAGCTCTCAAGCAGAGGGCCGAAATGGATTTCTCTCTAAATGAAACACAGACATACCTGCTTAGAAAAAGATGGGCTCTACAGTACAGTTCCTTCTAAATGCATCTGTGGATAAATACCTTTTGAACAGTTCATCACAAAAAAAACCCCACAAAGGCAGATTACAGGTTCAGTATAAGTCTCCTTGCACAAATGAGAGAAGACAAGATGCAGTTAATATACAATATCAGAGAGAGAGAGAGAAGGATGGATGGATACAGACAGACAGACAGACAGACAGACAGACAGACAGACAGAGGAGCTGCAAATGTGGCAAATCTGTTTCCTAGAAATTGTTCTTTATTATACTTGTTATTTGCAACAGCAAATATGTTTTTGAAAGATGCATAATGCTGCCTGGATTACATTTTCCATCAACAACATGATGATATGTTTTTGATCAAAGATGTTACTGTGTGCATCACAACTGAATATTTATTTGATTTTGTTCTGTCTTCAGTCTGTAGCTGGAGAAACTAAACCTTTATTAGCCTTTCTATAGTTTTATTTAGGTGCGGCCATCTCTTGGGTATTGCTATGGACAAAGATTAAGGTCTTGATTATATATTGAAGTTACAATCTAAAAAGCAATTCAAGGGACTGTTTCCTGCCACTGAAATAAATGCTTATTCATAAGATTAAAATTTAAGTAGTCAGATTTAGATGAACATTTTAGGTTGCCAATATTTTTGACGGGTTGTGTTTATGTAATAATGGAGCTAATTACATCAACTTAAAAGCAAGTTGAGTAACTTTTTTTTTCACAAATATTATATAAAGGACATATCATGTCTTTTAGAAATAAAGTTCACTGCAGCAATGAATTTGAGGGTATTTTCAACTGTCATATGACCAACAGTTGATTGTTGATTACTCCTGCTAGCACAGCTTATGTTATATGCTGTATTTATTGTACGTAACTAATGCTAGTCATATGGCTGTGATGTTGGGCCATCTTGCCCTTCAGTTTAGCAAATTAGTGGATTAAAATGAAGAAAGATCTTTTAATTGTATGAATCTGCTTAGCTAGAGAGTGATTTTTATGGGTTATTTTTTTATTGTTATTATTTTTAAAATAATTTGTTGGTCAATTTAAATGTGTTTTTTTTTTTCTCAAGATGTAAACATCCCATGATGAAATACCCACTGTCAGTTCAACAGGAATAAAATGTTAATAACTAACAATTTTGTGGTTGAAATAATCATTTTTTGAACAGCTACAACCTGAAAACAAACCTAAAGTTAAACAGGCAAAAAACAACTGAGGAAATCCTAATTGAAGCAAGAACATTTAGTAAATGTGTGACTTTAAAGCTTGTATTCTTAAGTATGGTATTTAAGCACGACACTCAAAAATTCCTCTTAAATAACGTGGAAAACTAGATGGAACAACTTAATGTTTATGAGTAATCAACTTGAAGATTTGTGTTTATGCTACTAAAATCAAAAATACCTTTGACTGATGCAAAGACATGTCTTTTGGAGAAGGGAGTTTGGAGGGACACCTGACACTTTTTTCTCCCACTTGTGTGCTTTTAAAATCCAAATTCTGCATATTCTGGCTTTGAAGTTGTATGCGTGTGAGTTTTTTTTTTTTTTTTTTTACAAGTGACGACTTAAAAAGTTCATCTCCTGAAGTCTTTACAGCAGAAATAAAGCAATGTGTCAGCAGCCAAGAATTACTGCTGTCATAGATGATGAGCTCAGAAAAGATGGTCTGACAAAGTCTGTCAGACGAATGGCTTAGACCGCTTCAGTAGACTGACAGGACAGGGTGTGAGTATGCAACTGATCAGAAAGCATGTCTGTGTTTCACCTAAAAGAGAAAAAGACCTGAGTAATGAGGACCTTCCTCTCCTTTTTCTCTCTCGGAACAGTGTAAAGGTGTTTCTTATCTTTTAAATGTCTTTATCTAAAACAGACATTAAAACATCAGGTTTAGGAATGACCTGGATTTTGATCAGACTTTAGTCTCCTTTCAACAACCTATAAGCAATATACAACAACTAGGGATGCACCATATCGGATTTTTGCCGGTATCCGATTTTGCTAATATTTTCTAAACTCATTTTGGCAGATTTCAGACAGACATTTTTTCCATTTCATTGCAAAGAACATCAAGTCTCTCCTGTAGGGAATTTAACATATTATCATCCTGATTCTTATCGTGATGGTCCATTGGAAGACACAGAATTAAAAATACAATGACTTCAACTTACATTACCGACACACACCTTTTGTGGAGTGCCCGTATGCAGACATAAGTATACTTTTCACAGCAGTTGTTTGGATCGCAGCGTGTACCATTTGTCCTACTCCAAACTGAACATCCAAACAGTTGAGGACAAATTCAGGTCCCTTTACAACCCTGTCTTCAGTGTAGATGGTGAGTTATTTATTTTATTATATTTATTGAATTTCCCTTCTGGGATGAATAAAGTATTTTTCATTTCATTATTAACATCAGAACATGAGCTGACTGCTTGTGTGATGTCCCTCCTACTGTTTTTGATGCACTCTTTGTCTACCTGACAGGGCAGTTGACTGACATGTGAGGATGGTCAGCTACTGCAGCTTACCTGAGCCTTTCAGACTTTAAAAGCTGGCTTATCTACTTCTTACTTCTTACATTCACCTGGTATCAAACTCCTTTAGTTTTTGCACCTCCACTGCTGCTGATATTGTTCACTCCCACACTCAATTGTTGTTTTGTGTTAGTTTAGTTTTCACTAGCTAAGACCACACCAATTAACTGAAGCTTGATTGTTTGTTGGATGTGAATGAGCATTGTGTTGGTGATGACCTAGATGAGCTGATGCGGTCTGGCGAAATATTTAGTCAGTGATAAGCAGCATCTCCGCCCCAACGGACCCCAAAAAGCATCCAATAAAAATGAAACAAAGAGTGGACGTAACGTGAGTCTTGAGGGTTGGAGCAGATGAGAATCAGATTTGGGGCTCATGACCTTGATTAGGAGGTTAAGAACCATTCAGCTGGAAGCTGCGTCAATACGAAAGGAGTGGCGAGAGAACACGATAGGATTCTGGATGTCGTCAGGACTTAAAGTGGAACAGGAGTTGAGAGAAGGTTGTGGCTTGACTGGTCTTGAAGCATCCTGAGATTTTCTGGTTTGTATATGGTGTACTACGGACTTGTCAGGGCTTGGCTATGAATCTAGTCTGGAGTACATGATGGGCGTTGGACTACCTGTGTGATTGGTTTTGCTTTGTTTGAGTGAATAGAACAAGCAGTCTTCAAGGATGTAGGAAGTAGAAGAGGTTTCATAGGATGACAGTGCAGATCAACCGTTGCAATGAACTCTGTGTCACAGGAAGAAAGGAAGACTAACAGAAACGTTGATTCTAGAGTGCCGGCTAGAGGCTGGAACGTGGGATGCTGGAATGTGTTGAACGCCTTATGATAGGTGGACAAATGTCAGTGAAAATGACCATGATTAATAAACTACGCTGCGGAGGAATCATGGGAATTTTGAGCTGCAGATGGAAGTGAGCAATATGAGATGACTGATGTGGTACAAAACGGTTGTGGGGGCAGGCCATTAAAGATTGACTGCTGCTGTAGAAGAAGGAAGTGTTCAGGTATCTGTGCTGAGGTGTGCCAAAGCTAGCTAGGTTAAGACAGTTGCAGATAGTTTGTCCTCATAACTAAAGCACTGGTTTTCCTTTAGATCGACGCCTTGTGGCAAGAGCATGGGAGTGGGAAGCTTTTGTGGCTTTGTGAACAGCAGCTAGTAGTGATGCTGCAGAGTGAAAATGATGGATGGAAGAAGATCTGCTTTGAATTGTGGACAATACGTGTGGTGGCTAGGTAACTCAGTTATCCTTGTTTGTGACATATTAAAGACGAACATGCTGAAAGTTTGCAACGACACAGCTTCTTGTAGCGACACCCCCAGTAGGTGTCTTAGATGAATTGTTGGAGGTGAGCTAGATGGAAGAATGATGGATGCCTGTGTCTCCAGGATGGGGGGCTATGTTTAGAATTAGAGACAGGTTGGTGTTAAACTCTCGCACAAAAAGTTGGCAGCCCAGTGTCAGATGTTAAGGTAAAAGGTTGTTGGGAAGTTTCACCTGAAGATTAGTGAGATGGTATCCAATGCATTGAGAGACTGAGTCAGCTTCTCTGCAGGCTTGTGTGCTTCAGGCATAAACACCAACTGTTTACGAACTGTTTACTAACTGTTTACTCATCCCACTCCCTAATCACTATCTAGGAATCACAATATAGTAAACTATGTTGTGAATTATACAGGGAGCACCTCAGCAAAGTAACATTTTGGACACTACTCGAGCTATTAATTATGTCGCTCGCTAGCTGTGATTAGTGCTGTAGCAACATAGTAATAACACATCAAATTCACAGTTTATTACATGGCTAAGAAACGGGTAAAATCAAATTCAACAATATAGCCTAAACGGTAAATTACTTACTTTTTAATGACAAATTTTCACGCACTCGTTCGTCTTGTTTGTGTTCTCTTTCGCGTAATGCATGATGGTACATATTGCTTGGTTAGTGACCATCAGAAAAACTGTGAATCTGATGCATTTGCACTACACTTCTACGGCACTAATCGTGGCTAGTGAGTGATGTAATTAATAGCTTGAGTAGTGTCCGAAATGTTACTGTGCCGAGGTGCTCCCTACATAGTTCACTATACAGTGGTCCCTATGTACTGAGTAGGGAGTGAGTGGATGATTTCGGACACAACACTTCACATAGTAGATGCCGGATGGAGGATTGTTGTCGACACGTGATCTAAACTCTAGGAGTTTGTCAGAAGTTTGAATAGTTTCACTTTGTTGTCAGCACGGGGACAGATAAAGTCTTTCTCTTGCTGCTCTCGGAAGACCCACAAAGGTCCGGTAGGAGATTTCATTTGGAGTTTACCGGGGTTTTCGGAGCACGACGATCGCTTCGAGGCAGCTTCTCTGGACGCTCGTCTGCTTCTGACATCAGCGCTGGAGCGAGTGGAGGTTGGGAATGGAGATGTTACGTTTCCCTGAGAAGAGCTTCCTGGTTGTAGCTGAGATTGGATAGGGAGTCTGATGCAGCTGGAGGACAGAGAGAGGAGTCCT
The DNA here is from genome assembly GCF_000690725.1 of Stegastes partitus. Taxonomy (NCBI): domain Eukaryota; kingdom Metazoa; phylum Chordata; class Actinopteri; family Pomacentridae; genus Stegastes; species Stegastes partitus. The sequence goes on from NW_007579189.1 coordinate 13,959, forward strand.
GGTTGGAGTTGTCTCTTTGGGACGAGCGACTCGGTTAATTTCTGGAGCGACGCGGATCCGGGGCCTCGTTGTAGATCAGGCTGATTGGCATGGAGGAGATCTGGAGCCGGGTTGGACGTTCCCTCATGGAGGGCTGATGGGTGAGCGGTCTGTGGTGAGTCAGAGTTTTCCAAGAACTTGTAGAGTTGTGTTGCTCTGGGCACCAGAAGCTAAAAGGAGCAAGTAGGAAAAACATAGTAGTATGTATAGATGTAGGACAGGAAGTGGAGTGGTTGAGATGTGATCCTGTTCCTAAACCTCAGCTAAAGAGCTCCATTTATTAAATTAATTTGGATTTAAGTAAATCTCTTTCATGGACTCCCTCCTCTCAGCTATTTTGTGACAAATGGGGAATCATTGGGGACATTCAAACCTGTTGGGTTGTGTAAAAGCTTGTCTCGGTGGGATATATAGTGTAAAGCAGCTTTTGCATTTGCTATTTGAGCTAAGATTTTTGGGAGTACCATGCAAGGTTTAGACTTCTACTGTGTCAACTGTTCTGCTCTTTTGAAATCATCAGCACCAGTATGCCCTGTTTTGTTTTTAAAGGTTGGAAACCCATTTGATTGAGCCTACCTGCATGTCTTTTGGGGTCGTTTGATGGTATTTGATGTTTAACCCGAATGTGCTAAAGCTCTGTGATCTCTAGCATAACTGATAAGTGGAGATCAAGAAGTGCAGTGAATTAATACTGCAAATTCATTGTTGTGGTGTGTCCTTTAGCTATGACACTTCCCATGTTCTGGGTTTGTGTGAGCTTTCTTAGGATGTTTTTGTTGGTTAGTGAGTCTTTATTCACAGGAACCTTTCCTTTTGTGACTTTGGTTCAATGCTCATGTGTTAATTCCAGTTTTGTGTTTGGTTTCTTGTTTTTTTCCAAAGTGGAGAATGACATCGACATTGTACTAGCACCTGTAGTGACTACTTAATTTTGTTACTCGAAGTGCCATCAAAAAGTCCCCAAATACGGATTGACCAGGAATGAGTTGGACCTTCCAGAAACGGATGCATTCATAAGATTTCAATATTGACAATTTTGCTGTATCTCTGTTGATTTCAACAAGTCTTATTAAAGAATTTTGCAAGTGGTAAAAAAAAAAAGTATTGCAAGTCTTTTTGAGTTTTATACGTATCTTTAGTTATAGATTTACTTTGGCAAATAAAGGTTGAGTATGCAATTTTGGAAAAGGATTGTATGGATTTAGCTTGTTCGTATATTTAGATCGTTAGCGTTTACCACATTAGTTAGCGTTTGCCACATTTCCTGTCATTTACAGAGCCAGGGCTGTGTACAACCTCTTTTTTTTTTCAGTGCACACACAGAATGGACCATTAGCACATTGTGAGGAGATCTTGAACAAAAAGTGGATTAGAATCAGAGACTCCACCTTTCAATGGTCTTTTATGTTGATTGCTGTCAAAAAACTCCACTAAATCTGCTTTTATTCAATGCTGTAAGACAGCAGAATCTGTAAAAAGAAGAGATTTCGGTTGAATGATCTGAGACTTTCTCAATGATATACAGAGATCAGCCAGAGTGTTACAGGGTTCACATCACAAAATATGAAATGCAGACCTGCATCTCTCCATCTGCGCTGGCAGCGGTCTCAGCCACCCAATGCACTACTTCCTGTGGGAATGGATTTAGCTGGATTTTTAATTATCCAACTCTGATTTCTAAATTAGTTTTATTATGCCAAAACTAATAATAACAATAAACAGTGATGGATCTTAGGAGATTTAAATATGCTTATGAAGAGACAGATTGTTCTCGATCCAGGCCGTCAGAGACTTCCACCCCCATTTAGAGGACTATAGGCTAATAAAAACACTTGTAAGACAATTAAATGACACAACCACACCAAGGTCTTAGTTATTCTTCTTGATAGCATGAAGCAACAGAACCACATTGATTCACATCTCATTGATGGCCTCTTTGCCTGATAGTTAAAATATTTTAGTATTTCCATCCTAATGTTCCCATGAAGCTCTTTGTCAAATGAAAATCTGGGAAAATGCCTCTGATGTGTGTTTACACAGCAAGCAAATATACTGACATGATACAGCAACAATAACTATGGTGATTTTCAGAAATACAACACTGACTTTTGCGAGTGAAACAACACTGGATGGAGGAGACGGCATCTTCACATCACAGCAATAAGTCTTCCTCTCCAACTGGGTGAAAGCCCACCCATCCGTCCTCCCACACACAGACTCGCTGTCACTACTGTCTCACACACACACACACACACACACACACACACACACACACACACACACACACACACACACACACAGATTTCTAGACAAACCTTCATCCTTCATTTGCTGGCACCGTTTCTGTCTGTGTCCCACTGTACAGCTGAAACGCCACACCAATATCACTAAATTTGACCAAGCTACACCTCGAGGCTGCCTCCGCTGGCGCTCTGAGGTGAAAACTCATGATTATTACCCAAAGACAACACACTGCAATCCGGCAGCTTGGGCATCAGCTACAGAGCAGGACAGACAGATGGATATTTACTAATTCTGTGTGCCGCACAGAGACCGAAACGTCTGCTTTGGATCTCTTGGTGTGTGCCATCTCTGGGTTTGAGTCCTATCCAAGACACCCTGAATAAGCACATCCTCATGCTCCCTTCTCAGGAGACTTAATTGTTGCTGGACATTGTTTGTTTTTTCCTGCCAAGTTGCCAGAAAGTTTCCCTCTCTTGCAGCTTTTGCAGCCCCCACGCAGCAGGGATCCTCGTCCCATTATCTGATTCATGACCACGGAAAAAGCTGATGAGACCAAAATAAGCACCGTCTGAGGGGCATCATCAGTCACATCACCTCCTCAGGGTCAAATACACAAACCGCAATGCCCCGATCATGCTTGCATTTTAAATTTGCTCTGATTTTCTGCATGTCTGACTGATGTTTCATTCAGTTCAAAAAACTGGCAAAACTTTGCTCAACTGTGTAATGACACAGATTATATTTCATATCTCACTGTTCTTTAAGATTTTTTTTTTTTACGGATTAGAAAATAGTCAGACTGTTTTGCCAAGATGAAAAAATTTCCTCAGTATTAAGTAAAGATAAAAAATTCAAGCCTGTAATGATTAAGTAAGAACAGCATAGTACAAATTTAATCCCAAAGGTTCACCGTGCCACGAAATGTGAAAAAAATAGCTTCAAGTACCTATATCCATGTTGGGCTAAATAGAAATGTAATAGGCACAGTATTAACGGAATTACAAGTCTGCACGCACACCAGCAGCCCTGTGAGACTGTGCGTGGACTCAGTACTGCTTTGAGCTAAATGCTAATGCCAGGAGACTATTGTGCAATGCCAGTAGCTGTGTCTCAGTTCAGTGGCCACAACCTTCAAAGGACGCAAAGGCTCATCTGAGTCTTGTTTAATGAACTGCTCTTATCTAGGCATGTTGATGAGGATGTTCCAATCTGAGACGTTTAATATTTAGTATCTGTACCCAATGCAATTTTCCTACAAAATACACTTCAAGTATTGTAGATTAGCTGTAGTAACCTAATTGAGCCACCATGTGAAGACTCTTACTGTTTAACACTTTAGCAATCGCAGGAGGTGGCAGCTTCGTATTGGCAAGCAGAGAGCATTTAGGTAGTAAAGGAGCACCATGACAAAGTCTTCTGTAATGCTTAAGGACTTCCAGCAGGTGTGTAACTGTTAAACCAATTACGGGTAAATTAGAAAAATGCTCTTATACCCCTTTTCCACCAAGAAGAACCAGGTGCTAGTGTTGTTGCTGGTGCTAGGGACAGGGCTTAGTTGGTTCAAATCTCACACCTCCTAAGAACGTGTTTGCTTTTCCATTGGTAAGGAGCAAGTTAGAGCCACGCCATATGTCACTGCAAATACAGCTGTTTGCTGAACAATGCTTGCGTCATACGAAAGTCCACACAGAACTCCAGACTTTTTTACTGGTGCGACAAACTTTCTCACCCAATCGTCTTGGGTCACAGGCAAAACATATGACTTGCTGAACATTTTCTTATCAATAGTCTCTACAATTTACAATGTTCCCTGAACGCCCCACATTGCGTTCGTCTGCGTTAATAGCTGCTCTGTGGCCGCGGTGCTCAGACAGCTGTGTGGCCAAAAATGACTTTAAAAAGAGCAAACTAGGGCATTCTAATGTCAGATTTGTCCAAGATGAAACTGAGTATTTTTTTTCTTGTGCTGTCTTTTTTATGAGCAGAAGAAACAGCGCATGTAGGTGCGCTTCGTTTTTCACAAGAAGACCACATTTCTAAGCGTAAATACTGCAGTACACCGAAATTATAGAAGCACTGTTTTCCACCACTGTGGTGCTGCTGGTTGGACACAACTGTACCAGATTTCAGTGCGCAACAGTTTGTGCAAAACTTCTGTGTCCCTGTACTCATTCCAATACATCTGCGATCGAACCAGAGATGTCCTGGTGAAAAACCACACAAATTACCACTTGTGCGTCCCATTCTGTTTTTCCACTGATCTCGTTGGTCACGATAGCCCCGCCCCCAGCCCCTGGTGTACTCGGTTCTTAGCTCTGGCCCAGCAAAGAGTTGGTGCTTGCTAAGCACTAGTTTTGAGAACCTGGAGCTAGTGCTCAGGTGGTGGAAACACAAAGAACTGGTGCTAAGTCAGGCTCTGGCTCCGAACCAGCACTGGAACCAGCTCGGTGAAAAAGGGGTATTAGAGAGGCTTGTTTCACTTGCCTGTTTGACATTGGAAGTAAAACCAAATTCAAGTTGAGGCAACTTAATGAAATAACATTTTATTTTTCACCTTCAATTCAAAGTGTGTGGGGAAACATCCATCCATCCATGATTGATACACCGCTTAATCCTCACTGGGGTCGTGGGGGGGCTGGAGCCTATCCCAGCTGACTTAGGATGAAGGGGACACCCTGGACAGGTCACCAGTCTATCACAGGGCTACACTTAGAGACAGACAACCAAGCACACTCACATTCACACCTACGGACAATTTAGAATCACCAATTAACCTCAACATGTTATTGGACTGTGTGGGAGGAAGCCGGAGAACCTGTAGAGAACCCACACTACACAGGGAGAGGTGTCCTCAGCGGGACACGAACTGGCGACCTTCTTGCTGCAAGGCAATGGTGCTAACCACCAGGCCCGTGGGGAAACATGCCATCACCAAATTCTTTAGTCATCAAATGTTAGTATTTTTTCACAAACCATAAATATCAGCATTACTGCGTCACTACAATTAATGTCATATGATCATCATAGTCATTAGGCTTAATCGTCTTGGGACCATGAATATCTGGATAAAAGTTCACTGGAATAGCTGTTGAGATATTTAAGCCTATAGTAAAAGGGTGGCCCTACGTATCAAGCAGAAGCAGAGATATTTCTAAGTGAAGTGTCTAAGTGAAATTCTTTGATCTGCTGGTAGAGCTAGATCAGAGAAATCATTGTGATTCATGGTGGTACTGCTAGCCGCTAGCATGGTTAATAAAGATAAAGCCTGTAATGATTCAGTCAGAACAACTTAACACAAATATATCTCAAGATTCATCATTTCAGGTAAATGTTGCTGTGGTGAAAAGCCCCAAATGAGAATGTTGGGGTGAACCAAAATTTTAGAGGTACAATATTACAAACTCATTGAATGGGACTGAAGAACTGATACAAAGGTCCTAAAATCATTCCAGCTGTTTTAAATGATCTTGATTAGTGTTTCAAATATGAAATAACAATGGAAATACACAAAGAATCATTGTGGCACAGAGTGAAACCGGCACACTGTTATGCAGCCTCATAAATATCAGTGGAAAGACGCAGGGAAATGAGCTCCCAACAGTACAGTAAATAACTGTATTCAGCGTCATGCCAGACCTGTGTGCACACTGCTCTGCTCTCGACAGCAAGCCAGACCTTGAGGAGTGTCTTCTTTCAATTTCCACCCTGTTTACTCTGGTATATCACATTATATCATATTTTTGTATTAGCTGATTTTTTTTCTTTTATTGTGCAATTTGAGATATATCACAGAGAGCGTGATAACTGGATATTAGCTGCACAGTCTGTGTTGACTTGGAAATAAAGTTGTCACAGGCCCGCACATACAGTAAGAGACCTAAAAGCTTGTTATCCATTCAGCACTTGTGTCATGACGTAATACTGCAGCCCTGTCACTGAAAGCTGAGCTACCAGCCTTCACAATGAAGGCGTCCGAGTGTTACTGACATTATGTTTTACACTGTGCAAGTCAAAGCCCACTTGAGTTGCCAATTATAATAATAATGATCTGATGATGGGTTATTGGCCCCCGCAGGGACGCGCTCTTTCTTTTTGCCCACTCTACAGAGAAGTGTGAGTTTAGGATGCAGTGTGTTGCTGAAGGACACTTCAGCAGGGCGGGTGATTGCTAATAGTGGAGTCTGAATTCAGATCCTCAAAATGATAGAGCTCTCTACTTTGCAATACTATTCTGCTCATCATGTGGTATGTAGGGAGGAGATAGTGGAGGCATGTAAAAGAGAGAGAGAGAGAGATGGAGAGAGAGAGAGAGATGGAGAGAGAGAGAGAGAGAGAGAGAGAGAGAGAGAGAGAGATGGAGCTGTGGACCATTAAATGTATCCAATTAAATACAGAATTTGTTTACTCAGACTTTAATTCACTACATGGCGTGCCAAGAGCAAGGTTGCACTAACCCTGTGCAGGTGAAGAAAAGACTCAGGAAACTTATTTACCAAATGACAAATGGATATTAACCTATTTTAACGAGTTAATGACTTTGATAGTCATCCCAAGGGCATCTTAGATTGAGAAGGCATCATGAATGGAGGGAAATATTCATGTGAGATGAATAAGTGCTCCCTGTTTATGAATGTTATTGTTGTGACATGCCAGTTTGGATGAGGTTTTTGCAGAAACAGCCAAGGAAGAAGCATGTGAATTCAGATAATTACGCACATTTTCCTTTACAGTTCTGTTTCGTGGGAATCTTCACAATATGGTGAGGCAGGTGAAAATTCAGCACAGCAGTGATGAGTTTCAGGTACAGTATAATTGGGCTGCTGAATATTCCCGTAACAAAGCTACGTTTTTAACCCCCCATCTGAGGTGAGCGGCACAGGAAGAAATAAAAAAACAGTGAAAATGTGTGCTGCAAATGGCTGCCTGTGGTGAAGAGCTTCTTTACTTATTATCAATATTAGTCCCCCCCAGCTGAAAGGTAATCAAAGGCTACAAAGGCCAATTTGTAAAATTTTCTGGAGACCATTTTACAACAGACAGGTATGATTGTTAAATGAGATATTATATCAGGTACACTGTAGATCATGAACATCTTAACTGGTAATTATTTTTGTAACAATTTACTGTTACATTACAGATTTCCCCTGTTTTGTTAAACTACAGATAACTGGTATAAAATCACTAAAATAAAAGATTAAATTTCATGTTAACTTTAAGAAAAACGGCTAGAATGGTAAATAATGCTCATATCAAAAATGTGTTCTTTTACAGTGCTTTACCATCAACTTACAGTATTTCTACTGTGTTTAAATCAGCAAAAACCATTATTTTACAGATAAAAACAGATTTACGTTAACTAAAAAAATTCAAAAACTGTACATAATGTCTGAATCAAAAATCTGTATTTTAACAAATGCTATAATGTTCTTTTACAATATGTAACAATAAAATCACAGTTTTGCTCTTTTAAACAGCTCATTTATATGTGTGTGTGTGTGTGTGTGTGTGTGTGTGTGTGTGTGTGTGTAGTTATTTTAGAAAAATTAGTCATTGTTTTCACAGGTTTTATAGTTTCTGAACATTCCAGTGTTCCGCCATTTTTAGGTACTTCTACAACTTTAGGAAGCCAACCTTCTCAGAGGTAGTAGCTTCACTCTGTACAACAGCTTCAAGTTTGTTAACAGTTGTTATATTAGTACAGATCAAACCTGAAATGAAGCCCAAAAATACCTGAGCAAGACCTGCTCTTTTTGAGAACATTTCAGCATCTTTATAGGTGAAAGGTTAGTAGTATGGAAAAAAGTGACCATTTTAGTTGGACAATTGTGTGCGTCATATGAACTGGGTAAAAGGTGCAATAAACTCTACTGAATATAGGTGAATAAAAATATTCAGTTTCTAGAATTAAAGTTGAACTGAAGTCAAATTCACTTTAGCTAATAAATCAGTTTGTGTATATAAATAAATCAAGTTGGTGTTAGACTTATATACTTAGTTGGTCTGTATCTTCATAATCAAAAAGAAAAAAAGGAAAAACTTGTGCAGTGATGGCACCCTTTCCAATAGTTACCTCCTAATTGCAGGAGATGTGTTGGGATGGTATACATACCAACACTTACATAAGGTAGTTCAGACCATTATTTAAAGTCCTACTGCTAGTAATCAGCGTTTCAGTAATCAGTCACATGCTCGTGGTTATTCTTATGAACAGTCTGCTCTTCTCCTTGGGTGAATTCTTCTTGGGGAAGCATGATTAGTTGTTGCATTTGAAGAATGTTACAACAATCCACATTTGACTGATTTTGAACATTTTTCTATTGATTTTTAGAGTGATTAAGAGACACTTTGAGCTCTTAAACACAAGTGCGGGTAATTACCAAGCACAGAAAAATGAGTAATCTGTTATTGAAATCCAAAGAACACTTTTCTTGAGATTTGACCATGTTTTGCACTTTGAAGCAAAAGTTTGAGGTGTTTACTTGCACAGTTTCAGTCCTGTCAGTCTGTCACGTAGGTGCTGTGCTCTGTGTGGTGCTGCAGTTACATGTCGGTGGATTGAATGCAGACTTGAAGAGCTATCGGTGTTGGGAGATGTGTTGACACATGTTTATTTAGGCTATAAAGGAATCTGTGAATTTTCACCCAATGTGACTGTTCAGGTTACTGCATAGGTGTTATCAGCTCCAAATTTAGGGACTTGTAGATGTCTAAACCTGTAGTGGGTTCAGGAGGATGCTTTCATAACACCTCATCAATAGCCTGATAACAGTCAAATTCATTATTACCATTAAAGGTATACCAAAGTGACTTAAATTGTCTGGAATTGTAGGCAGAGAGGCAATAAATTGGATCAGGAACAGGATGAACAGTGTTTTTATTTTTGCTTTTTTCTGACCAGTTATGTAGCATTCAACTACCTTTTTTGCACATTAAATGAGTATCAACACTCCACTTGGTAGGTGGCAGTAGAACACCTTTTGTGATTTTCATTTGAGGGCTGCAACGTAAAAAGACACAATGCTACAAGCAAGAAAAAAGGACGACAAATTTCGTTGCTGGCTGAAAACATCCAGCAACTGGTTTAAGTCTCATCATACAGTTCGTCACAGAACATTGAGACTTGGGAAAAAGAGTAGTAAAACGCTGAATTCCTTCGTGAAATCTAAAAACCACATGCTTCATGCCAGAACTCAACAAAGTATTCTTGCTCATTGAGTCGTTCACTGCTACTGCTAGTTTGGCTGTACATTCTAGACATGATTTGTCTGCCGCAAATATGTCCTTTTGGCAAAGCCTTCAGGCCCCGTTATACCAGTCATCAGACAGCATTCAGCACATTGAAGTGCTGACAGTCTCCAAAAGGATGCAGACAACTTTGTAGAACAAATGGTGAGTACTGCAGGGACCAGAATCACAACACTGATAACAAAATCAAACACACTGAACAGACAAGCAAAGGAAAGAAAGAGACCAGTTGCTCATCCTAAATTGTGAAATTGATAAAAATGCGGCACATTACATGATGATGTCTGTGGACAAACGGGGTCAAATGACCATATAGATTGTTTCTGCCATAAGTTGTGAGAACTAAGTTTAGCTCTTATTGTAACACATTTGAAAAACTAAAGAACAGGGTTAATTCTTTCCAGAAATTTCCTCGGTAGACTTCAGAGGTTATTTGCTCTTTTGTAGAAAAAGATAACATCATCTTATGTGCACATTTTTGTCATTGTAGGTCAAAAAGTTGTGATGACTGGGTAGTCAAGTTTTCTCTTATGTGTAGTTGATGATAAATACAAAGACATTGTTTTCCATTAAATCTGCCGTAGCCAGACCAAACCTCTAAAATCCCACTTTACACTACCTGACCCCCACCAGACAGCAGACAGATCAACTTTATGATAAGCTGGTTAACATAGTGGAGCATTTTGCAGCTCAACAGCCAGATCTTTCTATTTGGAGATGGTGGAGACCAAAGAGAGAGCTAATAGGTGGATGCAAACAAGACTCTACGTGTTATGACATATGTAGTCTCGGTTTTGTAGCCCCAGCAGCCCATTTTGTAGTGCATACTGTTATGTTATGTTAATGCACGTTATTGTCATTCTGCTATGGATGAAAAAAGAGATAAGCAAAAGAAACAACTTCAGTGTTCCTTAAAAAATAGTGATGGGGAAATTGTTTTGGTTCAACATTTGCACACAGGGTGGCAAGATGAAAATATAGCCTTGCTGCCTTACTGAGTTATGGAAATCCTCAGCAAAACTTGAAATACACAGTGTGGTAGGTTGCTGCACGGAGGTTGTTGTTGTTGCTTCCTGTAGTGAAATGGACTTCAAAAAACAGTAACAGACAGCCAAAGAGGACAAGAATGCTGTGTGAAATTTAGAGCCAATGTCAAGATTATAACCTCATCTTACATCCAGTGAGTCAGACTGTTCTCCACTGGACTCAGTCTACAGCCATTACTTGTATTTCAATTAACTGTGAAGACTGTTATGTTTGCTGCTGGGCACTTTTTTCTGTAGTTTAAAAACCATAGCAAGTGTAATTATCCTAAACAAGCAAACATAACCACATCCTTGTCTACCAGAGACTATATTATGTTTTTGCCAAATACCTTTAGCAGAGAAAATAATTGTTTCCGAGATTGTATTTTCATTGGCAACGTCAAAGTAAATAAGGTGTCCCCAGGGACTGGGGTTTGCATTCTGAGTGCCAAATGCACCTTAGTTATATTTAGAAAAAGATCATACTTTCAGTTAAAATCACTGCTGACTTTTGTAGTCTGAAACTTTTGTCTTCCCCTTCGGGCAGTTAAAAAAACAAAACAAAACACTGCTGACGTCATCTTAAAGTCTATGCTTCACCATTAAATCCTTTTTTCCTTGTTAGACTGTAATCCTTCCTCTGATTTGTTTTTTTATTTGGAGCATCAGAAACTTCTTGGACGCTGGTGTGCCAACATGGAAATGTCACCACAGAAACCAGATTTAAACTCTGGTTCACTAGAAAGGTTTACTGGTAGATTTAAGCAGCACTGAGAGAACTCAGCTTGCTTAAATATAACAATGTCAATTTACATCTAAAAGTCTTGTCTGTGAAGATTCTCAGTCATCCAGGTCATGGTTATTCTCGTAGTTTAAGGAAACTGGACTTGCTTGAGTTTCTTGAAGACGTTTCACCTCTCATCCAAGAGGCTTCATCAGTTCTGACTGACTAGTTGGGAGTTTCAGATACTTATATCCTTAAGGAACCATTAACACTGGGTTTTGGTTTCAGTTGGGGGTTTGTTGCTGCTCCTCCTCGTTAAGCAAGTCGTTAGTACTCCCCCTGCCACAATGGGGTTTGCTAAGGTCTTTTGTGGCTAGGTGTGAATGGGTTTCATCTTCCTTGGGAGATCTTTAAGGATGTAAGTATCTGGTAATTTGTGTAATTTGTAGGGGACAAGGCATGAAAATCATGCCGGTAGTTGTTTCTCATATCGTATTTTCTTGTAATTGTGACATAATCTTGCTTCAAAAACAGCCCTTGACAAAGCAGGATAAAAGAAATACAACATTTGAAAATGTCAGTCATTTTAGCATCTGTTTATGTTCAAGTGACAACTTCCATAGTTACTGCGAAGAGAGTAAAGTAAGATGCAAAGTGAGGAGGTTGGGGTGGATGGATCAGTCAACAAAACATTTTCCCTTTAACCAAACCAAGCCTGAACCACAAACAAATGATGCTACCCTGTTAATAGTGGTGTCAAATCAATGTTGTTGTTCTCGAGGGCTCGGATAAACTGTGCATTTTGTTGTTTGAGTTAGAGGACTTGTTCTCATCTTATTTTCTTGTGATCCTGAAATGGGTTTGTGACTGTGACATAACAAGAAACAATACGATCACAACTAAATGGTTTTGACAGCTTGTCATGTCGAGTTTACAATGTAATGATGAAATATTTGTGATGAGATCTCAAGAAAATGAGCTGACATTTTGAGCACATGAAATACAAAGAGAAAGTGTCTCATGATCTCACGGAAACGAAGCGGCAGCATCAGTCTGACCCATTCCGCCGCTCTGCCCTCACTTTCTGCCACATTCTCATTTCCCCAAGCTCCTGCAGTTCTGTGACGCTTCGCAGTCATTGCCATTCTCCGATCATCTACCACATTCCCTCAGATTTTCCCACGAATCCTAGTCACTTGACTCCCACATCCACCTGTTCACCTATTACTCATTCTCCCCTGTCAGTATTTACACGAGCCCGATTCAGCCCAGCCTCACACCAAAATGTGTAATAAGTACGTTGGTCCAGAGCATAAAACACATTACTTTAACAAAAAAAGACTATAAAATTGTGAGATGCTTGTGTTTTGTGAGGGGCTGTTTTGTGGTGGGATTCTCACCCAAAGCAACCCAGAAAATAACCAATTAGCATTTGCGTGGGTGTATTTCACCTAAACCAGGGGTCGGCAACCTTAAACACTCAAAGAGCCATTTGGACTTGTTTCCCACAGAAAACAAAACACCGGGAGCCACAAAACACTTTTGACATTCAAAATGAAGATAACACTGCATATATGGTTTTTTAACTTTATGCTTTATATAACTAAAAACTATAGTGTGTTGCATTTATGAAATCTATGAACTGCTACAGAGAAAACAAAATTTTATTTCTGCATGCAAGAAAAACATTTTGGAATTCCAAAAAAAGAAGAAAACGCTGAGTTATGAAATAAAAAGCTGAGCTTAAATTATCCACCTGGAGCAAAGTAAAAATGACGCCTGGTTGGTCTGCTGACTGCAGCTGGACCTGCTGTGCCAGACTCCTGACCTCCTGTGAGCGCTTTGGGATGGGAGGAGCTCACGGCAGCACCGCTGATCGTTGAGGACAGAAAGAACGATGCGTGTTTTTACATCAGAGTCTCCAAAACACCAGAAAAGTCTCCAGTAACAGCAGGCGCCAGACTTAGTGAGAAAGTCACCAAGTTGGCAACACTGTGCGTGCCGGCGGGTGTCGCACATCTGGGGTTGCGACGCATGTTTTGAGTGACAAAAAAATGTAACGTGTTTTATTTTAGTGTTACAAGATCACCATAATATTCAAATTTAGAATTACATTTTAAAAACTAACAAACTAACATAAAATAGATTTAAATTAAATACTCGTGTTTTATTTTCCAAAGCCACAAGGAGCCGTGGCAGAGGTATGAAAGAGCCACATGTGGCTCCGGGTTGCAGACCCCTGGTCTAAACCATTACCTATTCCTAACCAAGTAGTCTTGCAGTGGAAACCAAAGCAAACTGAGACTAAAAATGGCTGAAAACAGCAACTGAAGGTGTTGGCGTTTTAACCCAACCCATGATTTATCCTAAACCTGACCATGATGCCTAACTTCAACCAAGTAGTTGCTGTATGTAGCCTAAGCAAAAGAAAACAGCAAACAGCAAACCCAAGGACAGTCCCTCACAGGACTTCAACTCAAGCCCCCCAGTTGAAGCTCTGTTGTTGTTGTTCTTTTGCTACTGCCAACATCACCTCTCTATCATCCTAATGCACAACTTTGTTGCTCTTTCCATGAAAAAAATGAAGAACAACAAAAAATACTTGCGAATCACATGACATGAACCTTACCTGTTTACCTGCAGCCTGCCAGTGCTGCCTTGCTGGATTTGTTTGTGTGTATCAGCTATCGTTCATGTTGCCCATTCAAAGCCTTCCTGTCATCCCCTTCAATAAAAAGTGTGGAAGGCTGTACCGGCCTGTGAATCTGCTCATTCCTGCCACTCCTACACAAGCTGCACAAGAACATGGACCCTGGATGATTCTCCATTTTCTTTTTTAACTGCATTTTTCTTCTTATTTTTTTTCCAGAAATCTCATTCTGGACAGGATTTGCACGTAGCAACTACCATGTGGTTAAAATAAGGAAATAAAAAATAATTATTTAAAAAGTAAACTATAGTCAAAGCATGTTGGACTTAGGTAACCAATAATCTAACCTTTCCAGTTTGAACATGACCAAAATACTCCAATATTACAACTTGCCATTGTGTGCAGAGTTACATGTAAGCTATTATATGGGTTATTTTAATATTTAAACAAAACAAAAAAAAGCTTTGATACATCCAGTGGAGTTCTAGGTTTTAATCAGTGACAAAAAGGGGAGTTTAAGATAAGAAAAAGAACCTACACTGTGGTTAACGTATATATTTAAGCTGAGGTAACAAACCAGTCTATGGGTTAATGAAAGAAAGGAAAGAGTTTATGAAATTTAAATATTGTAGAATGGAAAACATACATTACAGACCCCTGATCAGAAATAAACTTGTGTCGCCTGTATGAAAGTCCCAGATGGCACACCACCACCTCAACCTCTTAACCATTACTTTACATAATGGACTCAGAATTTCCTGCATCTGCACTGAGCATTAGTGCTGGGCATGAAATTTGAAATGTAAAATTGTGCGTTTATAAATGGAATTCATTAGATAGGCTGAAGTGCAGGATGTAGACAAACCTCACACTGGAACACTACAATACTAATAAAAGAAACCATATGCGACTAACAGGAGTTTAGATGTATTTTTTTGTTTATTGTATTATTGTCGAGGCCACCGCAGTGAAACAATAATTACTTGCTACACAGTTCTGCATGGCTCTTTGTTATTTTATCTCAGTATGTTGTTAAAATCCACAAAAGTAGAAAATGAATCATGTTATATTTATGAAATTACACAGTTGCGTGATCGCTGCAATCAGCTCAAGTTGAACAAGTGTTGTCAATGTGCTGAATGTGTCGGTACACTCGCAGCTCATCATGTCAAGGACCTGCTGCAGACATTCACAACACACCGCAATTAGGTCTGTGACACCGTGTCGAAACACACTCGGAGGGCAAGAAATTTAATTTCACATTGTTCTGATTACATTTTAGGATAAAAGCCCTTTAAAATGCAGATTTAATTGTATTTATAAAATTTAAATGTGTGCCAGTTGTGCAAGTTAGCAATGCTCTTTATTAATAATGTGTAGCCCCATATGTGAGGAGAGAGCTGCAGGAAAAGCACTGTTAGGTTCCTTTGTTTCTAATTTTTTTAAACTGTTGCTTTTTGAATAGTTTGAGCAGATTTTTCTTGTTGGGCTGCAGCGTGGCACAGTTGGTACCACTGTCACCTCGCAGCAAGAAGATCGACGGTTCGCGATCTTTCTCTGTGGAGTTTGAATGTTCTCCCCATGCAGTGTGGGTTCTCTCCAGGTTCTCTGGCTTCCTCCCACAAGTCCAGAAACATGCTGAGGTTAATTGGTGATTCTAAATTGTCCATAGGTGTGAATGTGAGTGTGCTTGGTTGTCTGTCTCTAAGTGTAGCCCTGCGATGGACTGGCAACCTGCCAGGGTGTCCCCTGCCTTCACCCTAAGTCAGCTGGGGGTGACCCTAGTGCACCCCACGACCCTAGTGAGGATTAAGCGGTGTATAGATAATGGATGGATGGATGGATTTTTCTTGTTATGTTCATTACAGATATTAACTAGTAAAATCACATGTACACATCTACATGTTTACCCTAAAATAAACAGGCCAGAACTGTACATAACATCTACATAGAAAGAAATGTATTTCATAAATAGTAACTTGTTCTTTTACGAAGTTTGACCAGAAAATTACACAAATTTTACTGTAATCAGTTAAATTTGCCTACTGATATTTGAATGAAAATGTATGTATATTAACCCTGACATAATCATATGACATTTTCAAGACGTCATGGCAGAAAAACTAGTGAAATGAAATGCTGTCAACTTCATTCGAAAGTGCAGACTTTAAACTCTCACCCAGTGTTTGTTTCATGACAATAGATGACGTAAAAGCGGAGATATGATGTTATGAACATGTGTGAAAACCAATTGTGCATAAAATGTAATGCAATGATGTTGGAATGTGCGCCACAGATGTCGCATTTCTTTGAACATCTTCATCATTTTTGTTGTTTTACAAAACAAAAGTGAAAGAAAGTCCCAGGAAGTGCAGGTCCTGTGATGTGACTGTATGCCTCATTGTGGACAGAAACTATTTTCAGGAGTGGCATAGAAAAAAAAGAGAGAGAAAGCCACACCTGTTTTTTATATTATATTTAGTTAGATTTTATATCAAATTTACCTTTTCACATTCATATCTGCAGCCTATGTTTCCATTTTCAACTCTCTAAATGCTTCCTTAAGCATGTTTTTTATTGGTATATAATAATGTAGTTTTTCCAATCAGATTTTTTTATTTTTGTGTGTGTTTTTGAGCCCACATTGTTGATATAGTAGATTAAAGTGAAAAAATAATAGTCAGATCGTAGAGGTGATGTTGTGCTGAAAAAAAAAACCCAACTATGGGCAATGTAAACATGTTTCTATGTGGTATATAAAGACAAAACTAAAACTATGCAAAACGGCCAAAACAGGCCAAGACCTCTAAGGCTTGAAAACTGTGAAAAGAATTTAACAGATATTTTATAGATTGTCCTGGTTTTGTTCAATCACAGGTAACATCTGGTGAAATCAGGGGGGAAAAAAACCCCAAAAAACACAAATTTAAATTATTGAATATAAAACCAAAAATGAAAATACGAAAAACAGGCAAAAATATAATAATATATAGTAGTACATGCTACTTTTTTTGTTTATTTATATTTATGTGTGAACTTAAAATTACAGTTTACTATGTTTGAATCAGCCAGAAATATTATTTTACAGATAGTTATTTCTACTTTTTTTAAAAAAATATATATATTTTTTTTATTTTTGCAGAGTTTCAATATTACATGATTCTACAATTTACTTTAAAGCATTTTTGCCCCCCTTGCTGCCAGTTTGTTTTTGCAGATTTTATTAAAAATTTTTTTACAGTGTAATTATTAAACCTGCCCACGGAGTCGGTTTAAGAGTTATTACAAGCTGTTTAAGAACAGACATTAAACTCCACTTCTGCTTAGCTGCATCTTGTTCATCTTCAAGAAAGTCTTAAAGGTCATTGGCTGATTGGTTGATGCTATTGCTGTTTGTTCATATATCCATCTTCAGACCGGCGGCGTATTGGGCCTTTCTGGATGGAAGACATGTTCATCCCTCTTTTACAACTTACATGCTTATTGTCCATCAAAGTCACTAATGCACTTTTGATTTGAGTCATTCTTGAGCTGCCATGCCAGTAAGTAGTCCCTCCCTCCCTCCCCCACCATCCCGGCTTCTGAGTTTCACAGGAGACAGATAGATGACGAGACAACGGCAATTCATCTTCATCATGGCATCCTCATTACCATTAATGCGCAGCTCTTTTTCTTACATAATGCAGCACGTCTCACTCGTGAAGGCATTCAAAGGAAAAGTACAATATCCTGAGAGCCGGCCATGTCATATGTGGTTATTATCAAGACTTTGAGGAGGAGTGGAAGGTGACTGTTTTCCCCTCAATCCTCAGTCCATGTGTTTAATATGAAATCACTCGCTGCATCAAGCAAATCATGTTACAAAAAGATTTAGAAACATAATTTCAAAATAGCCTATATGGAGCTGTGAAGTGTATATACTCAGGTGTAAAATGTAATAATACAACATAGAATATTGATTTATTCTGTGGGGACAGCCTTCTGCGACTGCTCTACTCCCACTCTATTTCTGATGTCTTGTGTGCCCACACAGTACATAACCTGGAACTGAGATTTATGAAAAAGATAGAATTTTTGATAAACAGCAGCTGAACATTTATGTATTTTTTAATCTGTTTAGAGTGTTTTTTGTGTCCTTTCGTTCCATTTTAGTGTTTTGTTTTTGTTTTTTTTTAAATACAGCGGCTCTAACAAAGAAAAATGCAGCATCTGTCAGGTATGTATTTGCAGACCTTTTGTAAAGCCTGACACTGATACAACAAACAGTGGTGGATAATACAATATGTGCCACAAATCTCTGTATGCTGTGCTCTCTGACCAGGTAAATAATACTATTGTCATGCAGACTTTACTAGATACAAATACCAGCAGTTCTTGTAAACTCCACCTGGAATTGATGGACATATTGTGATTTAGCTCTTCTATTCTTGCTTTTCCTCTTCCTGAGAAACTCTATGCCAAAAATATCCTGCGTCCTCTCTCCAGCACTCAGTCCCTCCGGATACTGACAGCTGCCTGAATTACAAAGGTAGCAATGTGAGTAATGAACCAACTGAAATCTCATCATATAGAGCGACTTTGAGTTACCCTGAGCCGCCCCCCTGACCCTAACCCCAGCTTCTGAGCCCCTCCAAATGAGCTTTTCATTTACTATTCAGAAATAAGAATGAGGCATGTTGCAGCCACAGAGGTGCTCTGAAAAATTGCGCCGCATGCAGACGTGGTTTTGCAATCCTTAAGCCCAACAAATCAGCAATTCTGTTCCAAGCTTATTTGCATACACTGCTCACACACTCCTATACGCCTATGTGCATGGCGTGAAGGTGCAAATTTCACAGCAGCCTTGTCTGATGCTCATGAAAATGTTTGGAACTCGGTTTAAACTGAAGTTGGACACTTTGATGCGTTTCTTGCCTGGTTTTCTGTGAAGCAAAACATGTTATTATTTAATGGCCAGTGCTTTGATCTGCCTAATGTATAATGCACCAGCATTAAAGATCAAGTTTAGCAGAGCTAATTAGTGTAGTCTGGAAAATGAGACACCATTAACTGCATGCCTTGATTGAAAATGCCACATTTAAAGGTAACAGGTACCAAAACAGATGCTAAAGAAAATGTGCACTACTGTGAAATATGATACTGTCTGCAAGTTATGTTTGTGGAATCCTCCAAAATCCTCTCACAAGAACACTTAAATATTACTAATATTTCAACATTAGTGAAAATGACTGTGTTTACATGGATCCTGGTTATGATTAGTTTTTTTTGAAAAGTCCTATTTTTGTTTTCGAAAGACACTAAATATGTCTGCTATTAAGTGTGCTTCTGTGAACACCAAACTAGTTTGCAATAGACCAATATTTTCGACAACTTCCCAGTTTTTCAGACTCTGTCACACCAGTCTCTGCTGTTTATCTTCATCCACTGCTCACTTGACCTACGCTGGTGCAGTGACAGTCTGACATCGGTCAAGGTTGAGGACATGTTTAATATTTTCTGTTGCTCTCGTCTCCCATTGCTCGCAATAAGGTGGAGAAGCTGAATCCACAATGCCATGTTGGTGTTTATTGGTGCTCAGCTCATTTTAAGCCAAAGTGGCTTTATTTTCTGTAGCCACAATTACATTAATTTAGGGTTAGGCCACTGCAAGTTAAGTTATCATGTATACATGTATCGAAAAAAGGCATTTCTCTGTGAACAGCACATCCGAAATATGTTCAAAAGCAGGATAAGGCTCATAACTGGGACAGTTACAGGTGGCCATGTAAACACAATTAATGCCAGTGAAATGTCACTTGAAACTTAATTAAAATCGCAAGATTACACACAGAATACAGAGGCACTTAAGGTCCCAAACTCACTCTGCTCTCTTAGACTGTAGGATGAGTTACCCTTTGTTTAAAGAAGAATCTTGAAGTTAGCATAACACTGGCATATGATATATTAATAGATAACTTGGTAGTAAGCAAGTGCTTGTGCATTTACAATATGTAAATACCAATCCCCAATATCAATATAACCACTTAACTAATATGATGTAGGTCCCCCTGGTGCTGTCAAAATGGACACAGAACCTCCGGGTCTGTCCTGAGGTGTCTGGCACCAGGATGTTGGCATTGGATCCTTTGGGTCCTGGGGGCTGTGGGGCGACACCTCCAAGGATCACGCTTCTTCTTCTTGGTGCATTCTGCAGATGCTCAGTCAGAATGGGATCAGTTTTTGCTCTGTGCTGTGGTGTGCTTTCCAGCTGGGGGAGGCCGCCGCTTTTGGGAACTCCAGTTACCATGGGCAACTGTGCTTGGCCTGTAACAATGTTTAGGTAGGTGGTACAGGTCAAAGTAACATCCACATGAATGCTAGAAGCCAAGGTTTCCCCGTAGAACTTTACATTGTTATGACTCAATCAATTCACTTTACCTCTCCGTCATGTTATTGTTGTGGCTGATCAGTATACATTCACTTGAAATGAGGTAGTTAGACTCACTGGATGAACCTGCTGCTGACCGCTCATTACAGGTGGCTTTGTCCTTCCCTTCCGCTATCTGCATGTTACTGTTTTTGTCACAAAAACAAGCAACAACCATCTCCAAGCAACCTACCACACTGACATCTGAATTTGAATCATGCGTAAGGCAGCCCTGCCAGCGTTTATTGGGGGGTTAATCATTTAAAACACAGTGCTCATTTCCCTGCATGTAAATATTCCACCAAAAAATTCCCTTTGTCACGATTTAGAGTAAACACTAGACCCACATCTTTCACTTAGCCCCGCCCATGACGACTGTATAGTGTAAATAAATACAAACAAGCCAAAGCATCCCCCCCCAATAACAGAATAATGCGTTCTGCAACCAGACCATTATATTGTACAGAATGGGCTGGTACAGCAAGACTACATGTGGGGTAAAATTTAGATACATATTTGCGTCATCCTGTTTGCTCTGTTTTTGGTCTCCACCACCCCCTTTAAGAAATATGTGGCAGTTGAGCTGCAAAATGTTTCACTATGTTTACTAGCTCTTCACAAAGTGTATATGTCTGCTGTCTGGTGCTGGTCAGGAAGTCTAAAGTGGGGTTTTAGAACTTTGTGCTTTCTGCTGTGGGAGAAAATAAAATAAATTAGAGTGAACAAAATCTGTAAAACTATGGGCGAACTATGCAATAATCTGAAGGGCATCGTAAAGCTCAGCAAAGCCAAACTGAACTGCAGAGTCGGTGCAATTCTATGTGTATTATCATCACATACATAAATATTTATTATAGCTACTTTAAATCTGGATGGCCTATCTTCAATGCTAGTAATCAAGAGGGCAAACTATTCATCGAAAAATGTTGTTAAATTAGTCATTTAAGTGCATTATTATCACTGCAGCAGCACTGCTGCAAAAGAATCTAAGAAAATCTTTGGAGTACTTTAGTGTGGGCTAATATTGAAGGTCAGAAGGTAATGTGGTAATTTTATCTTCACTCCAGTCAGGTATTTTTTTTTTTCAGGTTGATGCCATAACAACAGCTGTGTGGCAGCGCATCTTTACTCCACTTAGAAAGGAAATCAAAGATTTCAGATCTTACAAGTGGCCGGGCACCTTCTCTAACAATGAACAGTGGAAGGTTGGCTGCTTCCAGCCGAACATTCATCACAGAGAAACTGCTGCGCTTATTTATTCATTATAACAGGTCATTTCATGTCTGATGCTCAAAATGTGTGAAACAAGCAGTGAGACAGACAAACAGCAGGGTTGTACAGAGGGTGGACACCATCACAGTAACTCCTCCACAATATAATGCAGATACTACTATACAACTGAATCCACCTCTTTCTCACACAATGTCAACAAAGGCTAAACATTTTACATTCACAAAAGAAGTGTTTATTGCCGAGCTGTTGTACTGGATTGTATTAAACTGTGCCAGTATTGTTGCTCTTGTCCCATATTATAGACAATATTGCCATTGTGTACGCCTCCCTCTTGTGTGGCAACTAAAATGAACGAGAGAGAATGCAAAGATTTACATCCTCCTCATGAGTCATGTACGTCTCATCTTCATCTTTTGCTACCTGAAGCACGTAGCTGTCTTATCTCCAAAGTTGTTTACTTATTCAAGAACTGACTGATGCCTCTAGTCATTCAGAGGAGAAGATTATGAGGAATTAACACTTTAAAAAAAAACACACACACACACAAAAAAAACAAACGCTGTTGGTATTGTCCTTTTTGGTTCAGTCGCTGTGCCTGAAGATGTACCCAAGAGAGAACTGCCATTACAAACATAGTCCAAGGCTCATGTCACTATACAGTCGTACAGTTCCTTGCTGTACAAATGAAATATGGGTGAAGGGCAGATATGAAAGGCCACTTTAAAAAACGGTACCCATACTGCATTCATAACCCTTACTGTTGCTATGCCCTATACAAAAAAACGAGCACAATGAAGGCAGATTCAACACTTAAATTCACTGCAACTTTTATTTTATTTTTTATTTTTTTTACCAATGGGGATTCATTTTTCCACAGAAATAAACAAACATAGCGTCTCATTTCTAACTGACAACTGCATACTTTGTCAGCTAAGATGACTGTTATAGTTTTTATTGCAAAACTCTTTGTATGTTGGTTGAAAACTTGATTTCTGCCTGATGTTAGAACAATTTAAAAGTCTTAAGGATGCATAAATGCACGGTAAAATGTCCCAGGTTAACAACTAGTATATAACCAGCTGATGAAACATCTACAAGACATTGGAGTGAAGGAGCACCACTGTTTTTGGATTTACAAGATGGAGAGTCAGGATCTGAGTAAGTCAGAAAATCAAGAGTATGCAGGATTGCAGAAACAGCCATAGCGAGCTAGATTTTGAATACGATCAAAATAGGGTTCCCTCTGCAGCCCTCCTCTAAAACTCATGAGTGTTTGCTGTCTGAGCAAAGCTGGAGGACTGATCCACCAGAGAGCGTCTGTGGGGAGGGGAGAGCGACGCAGTCAAACTACATCACATTTCATTCACTGTAACCCACTACCTTCACTCACAAAACAAAATAAGTTGGATACTTACCTGTTCAAAGAGCAACCATGGCAATACTTTTCAAGCCCTTTGACTCGTCCCGTTGCCACCAACATGGAAAAACCATACCGGTGTTGATTTGAGTTTGACCTCTTGTTTTATCCAGTTGTTTTGGGGTTGTGGCCTTCTCTATTTCTGCCTTTCTCTTCTTGCTGTATGTGGCAGCACAAGACGATGGACGTTCAGGTGGAACTGTGGCTGCTCTTTGTCTGCCATGCTTGCTTCAGGCATTCAGGCAGGTACGTAGTTAGACAGACAGGCAGGTCCATCCAATCATTTCATATGGAGCGAATACAGCAATTGAACCGGATCTTTACAGACCTTACAGTTTGACTGTCACAGATTTTTTTTTCTTTTTATGATCAGAGTACTGGATATATTGATTGCTGTCAGGATGTTGTAGGACTTGAAACAAGTCTACCAAGAAATGTTCCTAGAATATCTTGTATACTCTCATTAAATTGCTAGTTTTTAACAGAAAGGTGCATCTGAGGGTTTGAAAGCTTTTCCATAAACATACTTGGACATGCAGTGCAGTGGTTAGCTTTATGCTTTAATATTGGACTTTTCA
Source organism: Stegastes partitus (assembly GCF_000690725.1). Classification (NCBI taxonomy): domain Eukaryota; kingdom Metazoa; phylum Chordata; class Actinopteri; family Pomacentridae; genus Stegastes; species Stegastes partitus. The sequence goes on from NW_007579189.1 coordinate 37,520, forward strand.
AATGCCTCATTTGCCTACAAGCCTCATTTGAACTCTTATTTGAAGGATTTCTGCAGAAGTTCCTGTTGGTAAAGTGCAGCTCATCAAACTGTAATTAATTCCTGTAACGTTTTTACACAGATGTATTTTATATGTTAAAGACAGCAGTAGTAGTTAAGTCATCGAAGGAGTTTTTTTATTTTTTTGCAGCTTTTCATTCGTCACACTGCCACACCTGTTTGTTTGTCTTCGGTAGGACAAAAAGTGCTTTCATCACAAATCACACGTCTGTGGATCTACAGTAATGCTAGAAAAATCTTTCATCCGTTGTTTGCCTGCTCTAACACTGACTCACGTCTTCTTTCCACACCAAAGCTGTGTGTCCTCTGATCCTTAAGGCACCTGGGTTTCCTGTGACACCTGGTGAAACTAGAGGACTGCTGGTTTGTCACTCACCCACTCACACATTTGACTGTCTTGCTTCATTTTTATCTGTGTCTTGGTTTTGGTTTAACTTAAATTATGTGAGGAATAAAAAAAATGTACCACTATCCCAAACCAAATAAAGAGCAGGACAGACTCACTTTCATTTCTCTACACTCTGATATATTTGCAGGCTGCAGGTCACAACATGTGTTTTTCTAATGTAACCTGTGACTCCACAAAATAATGTGGTTAGCTTATGACATGCCCCTTGCCTTTGAAAATAACACTTTGTGACAAGTAGCAGGTTCGGTGGGCATGCTAAAATTTGCAGCTTACATCAGAGTAAATTAGCAAGTTTAAATAGGCCACAAGCCACCAGACTCTTTGGATCCATGCACTTCTTGTTACAGTTGTTTTTGCATCCTAAGTGCTTCAGTAGAACACAACAGGGCTTTTCACCTCTCATCCAAGAGGCGCTTTCAGCTCTAACTGACTGAAGGGGAGTCCTACATATGTATATTGAAACTCCCAAATCACATGGTCAATGGCCAATTAATGTGCCAAGATGTGAATGATGGTGAAACTGGCTGTGCAGGGATCTAAAGACTGCATTATAAGGAACTGATAAGTTGTGACGTAGAAGCCCTCCTCTGTTTACAGATGGCTGTACAAGTTCAACAGATGGTTTCCTTCACTACTCTCTCAAACCATCTGTCTTCCCAGTCCAGAATGTGAACATTTCTGTCCTCAAAGAAGTGTCCCTTATCCATTCAATGCATAGGTCTGTGCGCTCCTTGCCACATTGGACTAAATTTACACATTGTTTTAGCATGTTTAGAAATCCATTACAGTTGCTGTCTCTGTAAAAAGTTTAGCAAACCATCTGTTGTACACTACTAGATGTAAAGACAAACAATCTATTGCGATAGAAAGCACAAAAGGTGCCTTAGAATGATTGTACTTTTTACTCCAGCTTCCTTCAAAAGAAAATTATTTGTTATTATGCATCCTACATAAATGTTTTAAATATACACCAGTCTTTTTGGTGTTGTGTAAAGCTATGAGAGCAGAGCTGCACAGTACTATTGCAATCTGCAGCATCCGCTTCATGAGATTTATTTAAAAAAAAGCTTTGCAAAGCCTTAAAACGACAACTGTTCATGCAAAATAAAGCATTGTTGCTTTTTTTAAAAAGATAAAGGCAGGCATTGTGGACATCTTTAACCCCACCTGGAATGTTTTTTTTATGGGGTTAGGTTTAGAAGGGGCTCATATTTTTGTTGTACTTGGATTAATGCAGAGTTATAATTCAGTTCAGGGGTTATATGTCCCGCTGGATGCAATCAAAGTGAATGGTGCTCTGCATATCTCAAACCAAGTGCTGGAAACAATCTACTTAAAGTGCTACACTGCTTAGAGACAATATATTCAATCACACCTCAATATTGTCCTCTGAAATGCCGGGAGAAAGGTCAGAATTAAGTTTGAAATTCAACACAGCACACCTGCCGCCATAGCTTTGAGGACAGTAGGAACTAGTGTTGCTTAAATCCTCTTTTCTGCAGCAGAGTTTTGTCCCACAGCTACACAGTCGTAAAATCACAGAGTGTAAAGTTTTCGGGATGACCTTCTGTTTGCTGTTTAATGAAATTCATGTAAAATCGGGAGATATGCAGTTCACTTAAAATGACTTTCTGGCAGGATCGCTCTTATCTCATAAACAGTCAATCTGACAGCCTGAACACATCTGGAAACAAACCAAGCTGCAGTGGCAGATAATCTCTCAGCACATGGTTGTGGGATCAGATTCATTAACAGGGGGGATATTATTGCTTTTTTTTTAAAGCACATAACACAAACATCAGACAACAGGAGTCTACATGTTTACCACCGCTTTAATTTCAAATAAATACATGTTAGATAAAAGGCCATTAGAAACCTCTGTTCATCCATTAATCATACGATGCAAGAAACACAAATGACACGGTTAGCATGTCTCATTTTAAATAAAAATGTTTGGTATTGATGGAAGTGTAGCACCACAGTATATCCTGCACCAAACAAGGCAAAAGTTGACAATCTGACACGTGCCAAATTATGATTTATAGCTACAGTATGTTATGATATACTTCGAATGATTTCTTTCTCTTTTTTTGCCGGTGTTATTGTAGCTCAAAAGTGGTGATACAATTTACAACCAACAGTCTGCCGCGTTATAGCCCCACGGTCAGGTCAGCCTGTTTACTCCGAACTTGTGCTTATGACTTTGGGAGGGTTTTTTGAGCTTTATTGTGTCATCAATTCCCAAAATATGCTATGATGAAACTGGAAACTGCTCATCCTATGATACTTTTAATAAGCTCACGTCCACATCATTTGGGAATCCACTGTGAACATTTAATATTCACTTTATATTTACACCATTCTGTGCATTTGGAAATACCACACTCCCTTTCTCTCCCAACACCAAGAGGACAACCTGCACAAAAGAAAAAGAAATCTGCTCTTTTGTGTTCCTATATGGATATAATAGAAATTCATAGCATCAGTTTCCACAGAGGCTGAGCTTGAATACTTATTAATTCTTCTGTGATTTAGGGCAGTTCCCTGAGCCCATCTTCTACTTATCACTGGTTGATTTGAAAGGAGAAAAGAAATCAAAGAGCCCAACATTGGCTGTGTCTGTTAGTAAAATAGAATAAAATAATGGATTTCAATTTTAAAAGCGTGCAGACATCAAAATTGAAAACAGGCACAAAGCCCACAAAATTCTATCATATTTGGATATGGAAAGGTATAATGAGAAAAGCAACATTACAAAGTCTGAAAAAGTGAGATAACGACATGCAAATGCAAACCGACTTGTTTTAAGGCTCCTTTCATCAGGTGTCATTCTTCACCTTTCGAGACCTCCTGTCAAGATATATTTTGAATAATGCTGCTGCAAAGGAAACTGTAGCAGGAAGAATCGGCTGCACAGACTGAATAACCCTGGACTACCCCGCATTGTTTCTGCAGTATCTAAGTGTGATTTGATTGTCTTGAGGGAAAAAAAACTTAGAAACCTTTTGAAAAAAAAATGATGGCACTGAAAATGTGGATTCACGTTTTTATGATTTTTTTTTTCTTTTCAGTGGTTTCAGCAGATGAAAAACAAAACATTCCATCACCACCTGGCACCCACTGCATATTTCAACTGAGCAGAAAAATATTGCAATGCTGCGTTTGCTATAACCTGCAATGTATTATACAGCGATTGGTTCAGAACACATGACAAAATGTGTGAATCGAACTGAAAAGGATGTAGCGTTTAGAAAAAAACATACAGCTTTAGCAAGAAGAAGACATTTGCCTTAAAAGCAGCAAAAGACAGACATTACTTTTTGTTTCAGCTCTAATATTACAAACTAGAGATACTTGATTCTGCTGGGAAATAAGTTCTACTATCGCAGACATTTATTCCAATTGCAACACATTTAACTATGTAAATGAAAACATTTTGCAACCTTTATTTAGGTAACTATTATGTTTACATGTGATATACTGATGTCTATGGAGGCTGGATTATGCTACAGGGAAATCTGAGAAATGTTTACATTTGCATTTAAATTACACAATTAAGAATTTGTTCGACAAGCTTATCCAGATTATTAATGATATTAATGTGATGAATATCCTTATGCATCTTGAGCATGATTGACGTGATGTTTAGTTTGAGGTTTTTCGTTTGTGATCATCGGTTCTCGTCAAAATCAGGTAGTTCATGAAACAATAAAAATAAAAGGAGTTCGATTAAAAACAAAAACCAAAAAAAACCATAAAAAGTGGAGCTTATATGAAGACTGGCCAAGAAAACTGAAAATAAACCCTTTTATCCTTCCATTTTTAAAAACCACAAACTTTTATTCATCATTTAATGCCAGGATTGTTCAATACATTAATTAGTACATTAATGTATACAAATAATACATGAATTAAAAAACATTGAATGATCAAGTTAAACCTTCTGAACCCATAAATTTACATTTACAATATTTAAATACAAAATTAAGTAGTAAAATAATCAACTACTGAAGCTATAAGCATTTCGGGGGGCACAGTCCAGCTTCCACAGTGATTATGAGTTCACCGGTGTGAGCAAACACAAATGTAACGTAATATAGACACACAAAAAATATAGATTATTTCAGTTTAGCAAAATAAATATACACAGCTTGAAAAAAACTAATTGCGGGGGGGAGGGGGGGGGATTTGATTAAGACTGCTAGTCTTTGAAAAGAAAAAAAAATGTTTTAGCAGAGTTCTATCAGTGAATACATTTGCAGTAATAATTTCAGCCTTGTTTTCTTCAGCTGTTGGTATGAAATGTGACTGTAACTGTAAATCTTCATGAGGCTTGTTAAGCTGAACGCTTTTACTTCTGTTTTTAACTGAAAGCTAAAAAAAAAAATTATTTCCCTTCAACGTTGCCTTCCTGGTTACAAGATGTGACAGTGATGCCAAAGGCAACTTATCAATCACTGACAGAAATATGTAAACATCCAACACACATGAATCTGATGAGTGAAAGTGAACACACTTCAGAGAGGTTCAGGCTAATGAGGGTGCGGATTATCGTCTCAGGGTGAAATAATGATGTAAATAAGCTCTCCTAAGGTTGATTTTAACAATGCAGCTGCACCGGCACTGCAGCGAGGACAGTAACTCTGCCGTAGACATGAAAGGGGAGAGCCGTTACATTCTGTAGCCGCATATTGAGCTCAAGAGCAACAATTAAGGAGTTTATTAATTCATCAGTTATCCCAGGCTGCCCAGTGGATGCTGTTTATGCTTGCCAACTGTGACAGGAATCTGTTTATTATCAGCATGTTATCCAATTAAGGTTCTCAGATGCCCATTAAACTTTATTAACATCCATAAACCATGAATTGACTTCCATAAAATCTATTATATATAGACAGCTATAAATTTTGTTTGTAGACCACTCATTTGCAACAGTAAATACATTTTAGGAGAAATATTTTGCCATCTGAATTATGTGCAAATTCATTAACATCATATTTGTTTACCTGTAATAGTAAATCTTAGATTAGCGTTCTTTACACTTTCTACGATTATGTTGAGGCACTCTCAGCATTTGGTGAAGGTCAGGGAAAGACCACGTTGTGGGTTAGATCTTGAAAAAAGGCAACAGTGACTTGAAGCGTAATTTACTTTATTCACATTCGACCAAAACAGTGATCTTTTCCTAATCTTACACCTGCAATATCTGATTGTTTTTGGACACTCAGGGGCAACACAAAGTCAGCGTAAACAAAACCCTGATGTGCAGGATCATCTTTTGTGTTGATGAAGTTGTTCACTCAGAGTTGCATTTCTTATACATGACTTAAAACACATAAAGAGCAACTTTAGCATTCATTTAGAGTCTTGTTCGCTCTTGTTTTAGCTCTGTTTTTGGTCTCCACCTTCTCTGGGAAAGGCGCTACACGTTAACCAGCTAGTTGCTAACATTGTGCTGGTTGTTGTTGAGCAGCGTGTAAAGCTGACTTCTTGAGGGTAGCTGCGTAACTATGGGTTCATAAGCAACACCTTTCCAATGAAAGTAAGAATGTTTGTCTTAATCATAGCCAATTAAAAATGGCCTTTGTTGCTTTAACCTTATCCTATGTGGGATTTTGGATGTGAACCATGGGCTCACAAAAGAAGTAATCCTTGAAGATAACAGTGCGACTGAACATAATCCAGGCAAGAATTGTTTCCCTTAAAATGTAGCTGGCAAACAATATTGGTGAAGTATAGATGTCTTCAAGGAGAAAGGTAACGCTACAACTTAACAAAAAGACAATAGAAGTGTCAGCAGTGAGCCTAATGGATCAGAGATATGATGAAGTCCAATCATAGATGGATTATCACACAACAGGCTGGTAGGCACACAAAACCCCCCAACATCCCTACCGCCAACAATTGTGGTCATCGTACATCTTTTTATGGTCACTTTTCAAGTCATTTCATGTCTCCTTGTAGTGTTTTTGGTGCATTTGTGTCCCTTTGTGGTAATTTTAGATCTCTGTTGTCGTCATTATATGTCTCTTTGTAGTTGAGTTGCGTCTCTTTGTGGTCACTTTTTATCTTTTTGTAGTTGTTTCGTGTCTCTTTGTGGTCATTTTTTCATCTTTTTGTGTAATCTCTTAATAGTCTCTTCTATGGTGTTGAGGTCATTTCACATCTTTTTGTGGTCGTTTCTCTTTTTGAAGTCAGTTTGTGTCTCTGTGGTTGAGTTGGATCAGTTTGTGGCCAATATCCATTTATTTGTATTTGTTTTTTCCCTTTTTGTGGTCATTTTGAGCCTATTTTTTAAATGTATTTTCAGGGGCCCCTAGTGCCCAGTAGGCCCACTCAGCAATCCAGTCATACCTCTGATCACTAAACATCCTTTGTAGTAAACATTTACCTTTTGACCTCCAGTTCCTTGAAGAAGATTTAATAAACACTGTTTCGGTAAGTAGTGACCTACGCCACTACCGTCCCTCTCATTTGACCAACTCATCTTGGAACAATTAGCAAAGACATTCTCCAACGTGCGTGAATACTCTGGTGATGACAAATCACACAAGTAACATAGGCATACACAGTTTACACCCAAAAGGCAGATGTACTCGAATGCAACAGTTGTCATGAAAAAAAAAAATCAGAATGCTAAACATAGTCCAACAAGTCAAAGTTTGAAAAGTAGTTTTGGGATGTTTTAGTGTTCCTCTCTGAGGCTGCTTGAGTGACAGGAACATTCAGTAGCGATAGGGAACATTTTAAGCCTCTTTCATCTGGACGGGAACTCAGCTCTTCCAGAGAATGTGAACAATTTCCAAAGTCTCTTCTTTCCTTTCTCTGTTTTGATCCGTTTCCATCCATCATTCTTCACCCATTTGGCAAGATCCAACAGATGCAGCAGCAATGTTTTGATTATACTGTGACAACACATTATGAAGAAGTCAGTAAGCTTACAATCTCCTTTTTTTTTCTTTTTCTTTCTTTTTTTTTTTTTTTCTTTTACAGAGGGAACACAAGAAAGCCAGAAAATGTTGAGTACTGCCATCCACCAACTAAGTTTCCTTTCTCCAGCTTTAGGTAGACTTTGTCCTCTTTTTCAAGATAGAGCAGAACTCCATTAGTGGCAGCCTCGCGAGTTACATCTTTGTCACCCGCAAAGGCAGAGATGACTGGTTTCCCATTCAACATCAAGTTCACCTGGGTAATCCAACAGAAGCAACAGTTAGCAATAATGAAGGAAAAGTGAGTAATGTTTTCGCAGCGTTTACTTCAGGAGTACTTCTAGTGTATCAGAAGGAATTTCAGGTTGATCTACATCCATCCATTATCTATATACCACTTAATCCTCACTAGGGTCGCAGGGGGGCTGGAGCCTATCCCAGCTGACTTAGGGTGAAGGCAGGGGACACCCTGGACAGGTCACCAGTCTATCGCAGGGCCACACTTAGAGACAGACAAACAAGCACACTCACATCCACACCTACGGACAATTTAGAGTCATCAATTAACCTCAACATGTTTTTGGACCTTGTGGGAGGAAGCCGGAGAACCCGGAGAGAACCCATGCTGCACGGGGAGAACATGCAAACGCCACGCAGAAACATCCCAGTGCCCCCACCGGGACGCGAACAAGCAACCTTCTTGCTGCAAGGCTACAGTGCTACCAACTGCTCCACCCTGCAGCCCAGGTTGATCTACATCTTGCAAAAAAAAAAAGCGTTTATTTACATTCACATACAAGGTGCTGTTAGAAAGTTCTGAGTCCGTTTGCGAGTACACTTAACATCACGACATGTGGTACTCGCGCTTTTATGACTATTTCCAGGTGCGATTTTACCATGGACCTGCAGAAGTATCATTCCCCTGTTGAAATCTGTAAAAACCTCCATCAAATGACCCAATGTTGATGTTCAGGATCATCACAGGTGACAAGAGTTGGGTCCACGGCTACAACCCAAAGGCCAAGCAGCAGTCTTGGCAATGCAAGAGCATGTTTGTCATTTTCTACATTGATGGGAATGATCATCCCTCACAGTTAGACTGTCAACGTTGCATTCTGCTGTAATGTCTTGAACCGTCTGATAGAGCAGGTTTGATGACCAGAACTGTGGCATAATGGCACTTGGGTGCTCTAAAATGACAACACACCTACATTTGAGTGCAACATTCGAGTTTTTTGGCTGCACTAACGCAATCATCACTCCCCACCTGCCCTGCAGATTTGGCTCCCTGAGATTTCCTCCTCTTCCACAAAATGCAATTCTGGTTTAACAGTTAAATAGTCACCATTTTTACAGCGTGGAGGAGATTCAGTGTCTGACATGCTTAGAATACGGAGCACACTTAGTAGCATGGGTAACATCTGGAATATAAACCGTTGATGTGGAGGAGGAAATGCGCCAATAGTTTCATGTTAGATTTTTTTGTCTGTTTCAAGAGCTCCTCTGGGGACAGACACATTATTTAGTCACTGCAGCCAATTGCTGAGTGATGTTCAAATAGCCAATCAATGTCCTTCAATCTGGTGCGAGATGGCCATTTATTTCATTGCTCCAAGCATAATCATCAGCAGCCACGTATCGATGCTTGTCGTAAACTGAAGATGACGAATGCAAGGACCGGAGATTTCTAATTCAATTAAATCTTTCCCCAAAAGTCCATTCAAGAGGGGCAGGAACTTCTAGGTAAAAGATCTTGACTTGGATCAACCAGACAAAGTAATCTGACAGCAAACTAGCTTAAACTTTACATCCAAGCTTATAATTGGTACAACATAAAGGCTCACCGGATGCAGCCATGCAAACAGTGGGTACAAATACAACAGAGACTGTTGGGGGACAGAAAACATGTGTCTGAGAAAATTAAGAGAAGCAATGCAGCAGCTACTGTACATCAATCTGACTTCAGCCACTTGATATTCTTTTCATAGTGTGTGAACTTTCCTAGAAACATTTAGCTGGAACATCTAATTAAAAGATATTTGTGCAGATACTTGTATAATTGCGACTCATTCATTTTCAACAAGACATTTTAAATGCAAATGAAATTCTTATTAATTCCAATCATCGCCCAGATTAAAAAAGCTGATGTCTAACAGGTTTATTTCAAACCTGTCTCATTTGTTTTCATGTCACACCGTTATGGGATGTTTCAGCTTTGTGTTCAGTGTGTTTGGGTATATAAATGAGATTTTTTTTTGTCGATTATCACCATCAAATAATTAAATAAGGAAAGTGCATTTGTTTAATGTAATCCCACTGAGAATATTTTTCACAGCTGTTTTAACTTTCTCTTTTAGATTACTTTAAAAAAAAAAGGATCGACTTCAGTCAAAATCTTCAGGTTAAATATTAAAATTAGGTTAAACCTTTTTATATTATAAAAAAGAAATGGTTTTTTTTGTTGTTGTTAATGGTGAATCAAGTGGCACTACTGCTTTTATAATATTTTGACATATTGGGAAGAAGGACCAGATTATATATTCCAGTAATAATGCTGCAGAGCATTTTGAGTTTGAATTAAAATGTAAACCTTACATCCCTGCACTAATAATGTCTATGTTGTGTCTAAGGAAGAGATCTGGTCCCAGTCCAAAAACAGTTTTACAGCTGTACAGGTGTGTGTAAAGCAAACAGAAACAATACCTGTATGGTTTGGCTCTGGTACACTTTAATCACGTGGAAGTTAAAACTGTAGACTCCTTTTCTTGGGGACAAAAATACTGACTCAAACGTGAAGTAGTTTCCTATATTCACAAGAACCTGTGAGCAGAAAAAAGAAAGAGAGAAACACACATTGTGACAAAGGTGTTTATACAGTCAGCACTTTCAACAAAGGCTTTAATTTCACAGGGGCTTTACGATTAAATATTTAGATAGGAAATCAGCCATGCACACTTCACTGTTTTTGGCTACGAGGCTTCCCTTCTGGTCAGACACAGAGTGAGTGTGACACACTTCAAAAAACATTTAATTCAACCTTTCTTCTCAATGGACCCAAACCCTGCATCTAAATTTCCGACTCCCGGGGGGGAAAAAAACAAGTGATGCTTAAACTAGAGGCAAAATAAAATCCAATCAGCTGGTTTTTTTCTAAACAACTTCCACTTTGGGGGCAGCAGAATTTTTCTGCACACTGAGAAGACCGAAAAGAATCAGCTGCTTTCCACACATACAGAATAACCAAACGACTATTAGAGACTCGATAAATAAATAAGTTATCTTACTTTTTCTGCATGCTCAAAATTATCCAACCTGAAAATGTCAACCAGCATATGCAGTGTGGCACTCAGCAGTGTCTGGGGACTGTCACTGAAAGGCTTGGAGCACGCCACAGTCTAATTAGACATACAGTATTTAAGTAATAAGGAAAATGAACTTATTTGCATGATAACTGATGGAGGCAGCAAAGGCTTCTCTCCTTATCTGCAGAGTCTCTCACTCTTGAATTCCACCTGTTCCAGACCACTGCAGACTCAGCCAGGACCTTTGACTGCAAAACGTTGCTTTCATAGCAACAGCGTGCACATGATCCACACCAATCAGATAACTTGCAGAGAGTTCTGACAGCAACAAAAAAAGAGATACCGTTATGTAATTCAGATGAGAGGGCAGAGGATCAGTTGAGCGATACAAACACCTTACGCTGCCCACCGGTACATGACTAATCAAATTTCTTGTGTGTGTTTTTTTTTTTTTGCTTGATTTGTTTGGGTGTATTTATGTAGGCTAGGTGTGCGCGCGTGTACGAGCGCGCGTGCACGTGTGGTGGAGGGGGTAGCTTCAGGCAACAAAAAAAAAAAAAGATGATGTGCAGGCTCTGCAGGATGCCCGCCCTCAAAAAACACAATCCACTCACTTTCAAACCTGCTCGCGTGTGATATGTGAACAGTGTCCACATGCCAAATGCAACCAGCTTCAAACTACAACTCTGGGCTGCAGCTACACTCAAAACTGCACTAATGCTCTGTATCACAAGTATGAACTGAGATAAAGGATGAAGGTTTCTTGCAACAATATAAAAAAGACCAAAATATGGTTTGAAAAATACTCAGTAAAACACAGGAAAGATGAATTGCAAAGTGCAACCAAAGGCGCATCACTTTTTAAAACAAAATTTAATTTGTAATTTTTTTTACATTGGTGTTTTTTTGTTTTTGTTTTTTTGTTTTTTGTTTTTTTTAGAATGATCATCACCTGATCGAAGTAGATTATTCTTGTTTTGTTGCTCATCTCCGACGGCTCGTGGTTGTTGCTCCGGACTGCAGAGAAAGCCACCTTGGAGTTGGCGGCGCGCACCGAGATGCCGAGCGGAGAGGATGAAGCCTTCCAGTCCGTGGCCGGGTTCGAGTCGCACACCACGAGGCATTTGCCCTCCAGGACGATCGGTTCCGTGTCATTCTGAGCTCTGGCAACCTCAGAGATCACAGTCCAGCTGAGCATCAGTATGAGGGAGTTCACCATGGCTCTCTCTCTCTGTGACAGCTGTGGCAGCGCCGATTTCGGGGGGAGAAAAAAAAGAGAGACCGTCTCCTGCACCACACAAGTTTTCCGAGTCCCTCCGCTGGTCTCCCCCGCCGCAGACGCGTCTGACGCTGTGATATTCTCTTATTGGATCCAGAGATGTGCCATATCCGAGCGGAGCATCAACAAATAAGAATCCTTATTACGTCTAAATCTTCTTTTGCAAACAACCGGGAAACGCAGAAATCACCGATTGTTGCCTGTGCGTCTCATTTTCAGGTAGACTTTTATTTAAGACAAAAGTAGAGCATGCGGGATGTTTTATGGATGGCTGTTCCAGTTGGAGAAGAGAATCAGTCGATAAATCGTCCATAGCCTTCACTCCCACTCCAAATAACGCGTCTGACAACAGCTGTTCCCGCAGTGATGTGCTGCCTGTGTGCGCGCTCAGCCATCCACTTTACGCACGCACATGTGGCAGAAGTAATAATTAACTGCCCCGGCGTAATTTTCCCAAAAGCTTACATCGCCTAATTCTCTATAAAATAAGCACAATCCAAAGTAAATAACTGCCTTTGTTAATTATGAAAACTGCAAAGATGCACTGCAGCTATATATTGACAGTTTTGATCGTCCTTTACGGAGATTTATCCATGAAATATTTATCCCCAAACACATTTGATCATTTCCCACTTTTAAGTAACTCTGTAGCAGAAGCACACAACTGAATCTGCCCTCAAGCAAGAGTTTCACTTCCCCAGTATCTCCAGAGCTCCCTGTCCACTCTGACTCTAGGTTTCATTGTAATGTGGTGACTCATCATAATCTCATGGCACAGGTGGGCTGAAAGTCTTTCAGGTTTGACTTAAGGCGCTAGTGTTTCACACAAGTCAGTGATGGGACCTTTACTCTTTATATGCTTGTCTCGGTGACATCATCCTTGAATCCCAGCGCTGCCTTCACTTTTCCTGCAACCCCAACAAAACCTAAAGTGTCTGCAGCAAATCTGTGAAACTGGAAGGCAGAAAAGCTTTAGTTAAAACACCTTCACTTCATATTCAATAATGTAATGTCTCTAATAATCTGCAGGGATTTCGTTTGACATTTTAGGAGGGAAACACTGATTGCTCAGGAACATCTGATGTAAAACACGTGTCTGTCTTTGAATGCTGCATTAAATCAACAAGCTGCCCGATGTGTCCTGTGAGGATTTTGACAAGAGATTAGTGGCGTGAGCACGTCACCTCTGTCCTTGTGTCACTCAGCTGCCCATAAAAAAACAGATCAATTTTAACGTCCTTCCTCTGACTTACCAAGTGCTACATGGTTTGGCTCCCTCGCTTGCTGCAGCTTAAAATAAATCAAACATAGTTTAGTATTTTCTGAGGTGAGGGTTCAGTTGCAAGTTATGCTTTATGGTTTTTGATTAATTTAGCTACAGGGATACAGTGTTTTGTTCTAATGCAGAAAATGAAACACTTGAGATGATTACTGAAATATAGATAGATAGATAGATAGATAGATAGATAGATAGATAGATAGATAGATAGATAGATAGACAGATAGACAGATAGATAGATAGATAGATAGATAGATAGATAGATAGATAGATAGGTCTTTATTGATCCCACCGAGCCACCTTGCAGCCCTACATTGAATCATGGTCAATTGAATTAATGTTTGTGTCAAAGTGAAAACAGATTTCTGCAAAATAATGTCAATTAATTAAAAATCTAAAATGCAAAATAAGCAATTGCATAACCTTCAAGACAGTATTTAGCAGATGCAACTTTGGCCAACCACAAATTCTCAGTTGGATTAAGGTCTGGGCTTTGACTCGGTCACTCCAGATCATCAATCTTGTCCTCTTTAAACCACTTCTGTGTAGTTTGGACTGTAAGCTTGTTTACTGGAAAACAAATCTTCTCCCAAGTTGCAGTTCTCCTGCAGACAGCATTAAGTTGCTCTCCAGGATTTCCCTATATTTTGCTCCATTCATTTTATTCTCTACCTTAACAAGCCTTCCAGGGCCTGCTGCAAAAAAAAAAAAAAAGCACACCCACATCATGATGCTGCCGCTCCCATGCTTCACAGAAGAGATGGTGCGTGTGTAATGATGTGCAGTGTTTGTTGTCTGCCAAACACCAGACCAAAGAATATTTTTCTACTTGACTTCAGAGTCTCCCACATGCCTTCTGGCAAACTCTAGTTGAGATTAATAGAAGCCTTTTTCAACATTGTCTTTATCTTTGCTACTCTCCCATACAACTTTGGCTGGTGAAATAGAGGCACAAGTTGCTGTATGCACTATCTCTCCCATCTCAGTCGCTGAAGCTTGAAACTCCTTCAGAGGAGTCATAGGTTTCTTGGTGGCCTCACTCACCAATCTCTTTCTTGCACAGTCACTCAGTTTTTAAAGGCAGCCTGCTCTAGGTACATTTGCGCATGTACCATAGTCCTTCTATTTTTTAATGATGGATTTAACTGTACTCTAAGGAATATTCAGTGACTTAGAAATGTTCTTGTGTCCATCCCCTGACTTATGCGTTTCAATAACCTTTTCTCTGAGTTGCCTGGAGTGTTCTTTGGTTCTTATGATGTAGTTATAGGCAGGAGTACTGATTCACTGGGAACAGGACCTTTCAGATGCACAAGTCTCTACGATACAATCACTGCATTCAGATGATCTCCATTTCAATAATTGTGTGACTTCTAGAACTTGTGTTGAATGAAGTGAGTCACTTTAAAGTATGAATATTTACAGATAGATAGATAGATAGATAGATAGATAGATAGATAGATAGATAGATAGATAGATAGATAGATAGATAGATAGATAGATAGATAGATAGNTAGATAGATAGATAGATAGATAGATAGATAGATAGATAGATAGATAGATAGATAGATAGATAGATAGATAGATAGATAGATAGATAGATAGTGAGCACATGTAAAACTAAAATAGGCCTGAATTTTGAAATGCATACTTGGTGTTAGGGATTCATTTGCTTTCTCATTAGTCCATAATTATGAATGCAGCTTTTTGATCTTTGTGGCTGAACAACAACAGATCATAAGGTTACTCTTTGAAAGTGAAAAAATGGCATAATCAAGCAAACAGCCAACAACCAAATGGATCTGAGCACAAATCAGCCTGTGCCAACGCACACTGTGGTGAGAAGTGTTTCACATATAAATGTTTGCAGTTGAGTACAGCTTGTCATTAACTGATTTCAGGTGTTGTGTTCATGTGCATGAAAAAACAAGGATGTCAGTAAAATTATTACAGTTTTTTTTAGATATTCACTGTTATTTCCAATGTACTGGGGAAAAAGTCTAAGCTGATTAAATTTTCCACTGTTCATCATGACTTCAAAAGACAAAAGAAGCATCCTCACACTGTCATATTTACATCTTCTACAGTACTTTAATGTCTAACTACAGAGATATAACAGGAGGAAATGTTTGATATCTGTACTTAGTATTTTAGATCCGTGAATGCAGCTGAATCTGACTTCACTTGTCAGACATTGTGTTGTTCTAGGCATCAAACCATCCGTCCAGTGGAAGACAACCTGAGGATATCACCACTCTCAACCTGAAAAGCTGCCATTGTGCAAGACGCGTGTCATCACCCAGCTCTGACAAATGATTGTGTGCGTAATGTCGTGCATGTCAATATGTTGCCATGGTGATGGAGTTTGCAAAGCTGGGAGGCAGTGGCTTGTGATGCGCCAAGAAACACCGTCCATGGCAGTTTTCCACAGGGCAAGAAAGTTGTCCAATTTCTGTTTTAATTTGAAGGAGCGTGAAGACTGTCAGCTGACCAGAGCCCTTTTTTCTGAGAACAACTTTAATACAAAATGATTCTAGGAGCTTCAGGTCACATTAAATTTTGCAGAATAACGATGCCAAAATAAAATAAAATAATATATATATATCTTTAAAATACAAATTCAGTGAGATGATAAAAACAAAACTGAAAGAACTTTTTTCCTAAACTTTTCTTTGACAATTTATTGTGGCTGTTGCACTTACAAAACATCAACATAGAGACAGAGAATGTGCTGCGTATAAATAAAGTACTGTAATAAAGTACATTTTTGCATGGCAACATTGTAAATGCTGTATTTTACATTTGGTTAAAACTATTGTTAGTAATACAAATTTGAAAATACATTGTATGCTAGAGTAATATAACACTGCCAGAGGCCCTCAGTTGCCCGCTTTTTCATATTGTTACTAATGCATCTGTACTTAAAGGAATAGTTCTATATTTTAGGAAATGCCTATTGATATTGGCATTTAGCATAGTTTAGCTTAAGATGTGTGGAACTGCTCTCTGGCTCTATCTAAAGATTTTTAATTTTTTTAATGGATATCCTAAAGAAAGTTAGTTAAGGGCAAAAGATGAACTACTGCACTGTTCCTCTCGGTCCTATACTGTCTTGTTTAACAGCTCTTCCAAACTCCCAGCATTTTGTTCCATGCAGCCTTTTCTTAGCAACATACTCTTTACCTTGTTTACTGACAAAATAATGAGTTCACACAGTCCATGTTATGTTGTCTCGTAACTGTCGGCAAACTGTACCTCTTTTGTAAAGCTGTTTACACTCAGACAATGAAGGAGTAAAATCTATGGTGACACACGGCCATCCAGCTATGATAGCGTCCTTCATTGTAGGCTCTCTGGATCTCTGTTTCCGCAGAGGCCAACGCTGTCAAGACCACTTGAGAGTTGCAAAGTGGAAGGAGTGATTGTGGAAACCGCTGGTTCTATTCATTTTTCTCACGGTGCACGACTCACAGTTGGAGCTCTTCAACGGCTTGGATTGATTGGTATGGAAAGTCTCTTGGTTTAATGATCATTAGAAAGCATCTGGTTCCGTGTACAAAGGTACAAGGTTGTGTACATAAAGAAATTAAGCTCGACATTTGGTGCCACTCCCAAAGTAATAAACCTCCAACCACTGTGCTTAAAATCCTGCGACCTGATGATGGTGAGAAACCAGTTCACTTTTAAATCCAGTTCAAATCTGTTTTTTATAGTTGACGTTTCCTTCAACCAGAGGGCTGTACTACAAAGCAAGTTTGATGTAGCCAGGCTTTCTTTGTGTAAGCCGGCTCAACAAAAACAAAAGCCCCTGCCAGAGATTACAGGTAGCATGAATGTGGTTATCAATGTTCTTTGTAAACTCAGACTTTCTACTTCAGACTCTGCGGATGTTCACTTAAAAGGAGGCATTTAACGCATCACGTGACTCTTCTTCTGCACTAAATGAAATGATCGTGTGCAGCTGCTTCAGTCAACAGGTTGTTTTAATGGACAACAATAAGGAATAGAGTAATGTATGACAATGAAAAGCGCTGATGCTGCAAATGATGCAGTACAGGAACTAGGGCTGAACGATTTTTGAAAAAAAATCTAATTATTAATTATTTTTTTCATCAATATTGCGATTTGATATGCGATTATTTTTTCTAGGCTCTCTCCATGTGTATTTTTTGACAAAAACAAGAAATAAATCCATATGTTGCTTAATAAACTATATCAGATTTATAACATAAAATAAACTTAAAGAATGTCCTTTGTAAACTTTAAGGAAGCAAAATTACTTTGCAAACAACAGCAGCAGGCTATATACTAAAGTGCAAAATGAGTATGACAGCCAACAGCAATGTTTTCCCAAGTGAGGCAGAGCTCGCTGCTGCCTCACTTGGATTGCACAATCCCTCACTGCGCTGGCTGCTATGCAGGGACAGCCTATGCATGGCAGACAGCGGAGGGAGGGATTGCGCAATTCAAGGTGAGGCTCAGTTCGCCGCTGCCTCACCGGCTTCTCTTCCAAGCATTTGAATGGGAAATTTAAAAATCATCAAAACTTAGGAGGCTAAATGAAAAAATAAATATTTTATAGTACAAATCACTGGATAAATACTGTATAACCATTTAAATTAATTTATCAATATATTTTTTTTCTTTCCGTAATGTCGCCTCCCCTGACCGCACGTCACTGCACGTGAAGTAGCAACCGGAGTGCGGCAAGTTCTGCAGAACACTTGGCTCTGCTTAGTGTCCTCTGTCTTAAAGCCAAAATACAGTATTTCCACACAGATGATGTGCTGCCACGCTTTGACACCAAATTATCTGCTGTGTCGGCTTCTGTTGAGGCTGTGGCCATTGTACAACAGATTACAGCGTCGTGTTGACGTCACTCCTTCTTCGTATCACTTTGCTCTGCCTCACTGGCATAGACTGTATAAAAGATGGACGTAGCTACCGTGACGTCACCCGTTGGTTTCTGCACTGAGAAAATGAAGCCAGGGTTTTGCTGCTTCCTGGTTGACATCTTGGATTTTTGGAGCCAGTGACGCAAAAATCGTCAGAGAGGGGCGGAACCATAGGAGCAGCGATTGGTCAGACGGATTGAGAGGCAGGCCCTCTCTGCCCGCCCACATTTACCGCCTTCTGCTCGCTTCATCTATATGGTCGCTGCCAACTGTCAATCAAGTCAGCCCGCAAAATTTTGAAGATTTTTTAAAAATTCTGTATTGATTTATTTTCAGATTGGCCACCTGATCTCTGGACTTGACCATGAAAACTAATTTAAAAAAAAAATCGAGCTGTATTTTGTGATCTGTGATCACTTCTTTTCCAATTCATTTCTATGGGAGCCAGGGCTTTTTGGAGCCAGGACTAGCGGACGTAGTGATATTGCAGGTTTTTGACACTTCCGGGTTGGCTTCATTTTTCAGGGCCGGTTGCTACGTCCATCTTTTATACAGTCTATGGTAAACAAATGCAGGTCACGCCGCCAGATCATGTGACCAGTAAAATCGCGGCCCTTGCGGTTACAAAATCTTGTTCTATCATATCGCGATGTTATCGCAAATGCAATTAATCGTTCAGCCCGAACAGGAACGCTGGTAGAAAACTGTTAAATGTGTTAATATATAATATTTTACCGATGCAGCCGCTTATTTCCAACTCACAGCTGCACATTCAAGTTAAACTTTAATTGATATATTCAAACATGTTCTTATATTGAAGAGCATTTAGATCTGACACTGTCCCATAAAGCAGGATATCACTTTAATTTTTGGCCAAATCAAAGCAAAATTTATGTTTTTGATTGAATATTTTCTGTAATAAATATCAGAAGAACAATCCATTTTCTAATCTTGTTTTCTATCAGCTGCAGTACCAGCAGTGTAAACGGACTTGACAGCAAATCAGAGCCAAACGTAAAAACATATGTATGTGATTTCTGCACCGGCAACTAAATACATATCTGGTTGCCATGGCAACACGATGCATACAGTGTGCGATACTGTAACTACACGGCTTCATTCAGTGATATTAGTAACACACATCTCAGCATGTTTGCAGATAAAACACATTGCCTCAGCTGAGAATCTGTATCGTTCATAAATGATAGTCAGGAAACAATTTGATCAAAGGAGACAGCTGATTCAAATCTGAAACTATTAAATTAATTAATTAAAAATTAACTATTGAATTTCCCTTCTTTATTGAAGTCCAAAGGCTACTTTGGATTGTTGGGTTCTCTGTTAAATTTGTAAGGTCTATACCTTACTTTGTTAAGCACTGTGTGATAACATGTGTTGTAAACTGCGCTATACAAATAAAACTGAAGTGAATCTAGCCAGGTTAAAAGAGAGCCACCTTTGTAATACTGAAAACTCTGACTTTATGCTCAACATACCTCGCTAACCCACTAACCTCGCTTTGCAGTCCAGCCTTCAGGTACTTGTGTAGCTTTATTTAGGAAAACTTCTACACTGATTATCAAACCATGAAGGCATCCATAATGAGTGAAGCCCACGATTGCTGTCTTGATCTTCATTCACTTTCTGTCTAGGCTAATTCCTGAATTGCTTGTGAGAATATAAATGTACTTAAAGCAGAAATAGATTCGGCTGTTCACTTCTGACAAATGTATGTTCATCTCTCCATTTGCTGCCACACAGATTCCTCAGATTACTGAGCCAGGTGGCACAAAGTGTTTCATTTAAAGCAAGCTTTTTCAACCTATTTTTTAATATTACTTTGAATTAATACATTTAAACAAATGAAATACTTTAAAATAAATGAACAGTGTTCGGGGTGGAGGTGAAGAGAGAGGCCATAGTAACATTGCATGAACAAGCCGTTTATTTCTGTTCCTTTAGTGCCACAAACACGGTACCCAACATTTGAATGACTGTTACACTAAAACTTGGGCCTATCTAGACACTTTCTTGCTAATTTAATTACACCTGTTGGCATGCATGTGTAACACTGTTCTGCTCCACAGGCTTTATGAACAGTGCCCAGGTTCGTTCACTTACACTCAAGAACAGGAATAACTATATAGTGTGCTTGTACTGTGTATTGACTGTCTTTGCAAGATATATATATTAGTCCACTAACTGGGCCTTTAACCCCAGTGTAAATTATTAGAGCTTAGTAAACAGTAAAGCCTACAGAAAACAATGTAAATCCCACATTACAGAATTTTATTACTGTAAATAATAAAATAAAACAAATGGTCCTGACCTATTGTCGTAATTAGGCAACTTTCACATTGACCAGAAATGAATACATTCACACTCACAGTTGTTGCTCACAGCTTATGAGCAAATCCTCTACTTGAGCAACAAAATACTGCCAAGTGCTACCACAAGTGCATTAACAACATGACACAGTATAACCGTCTTAGCTTATGTGAACAATACAAAAACACACATCACAAAAGGGCCCAAATTAATTAAACAAAATAAAATGCCGGCAGATAAATGGCTTTCGTCATACCCCGCTGTAGCTGGTGTGCACATGGCCACACAGAAGATGGCGGCCGATGAAGGCGTCTGTGAACTCGAGTTACTCACCCAGAGATCCTCTCACCAGACCGCAATGGCGGCGAAGGCAGCTCCTTTAAACAGTCTTACAGCAACGGCGAGGAAAGGTCTCTCCCTCGGAGCCAGAGGTGCAGCTGGGCTTTACCTGGTCACCCAGTGCGCTGTCTGGTGTCCTCTCATCCATTGTGGAGCGGATGATATCGACTGAGGTGTTAGCTAGAGGCTAGCACCACAACTCAAGTCTAAGTTCACAAGCGCTAGCGTAGCGGCCGTGTAGCAGTTAGCAGTAGCAGCTTAGAAGTTAGCTTATACTTTCACTGAACTTAAACAGTTTATAAACATGGCATTTACCGGAACTTGGCAGCGAAAGTACTTACGGTACATTTGGCTTTACTCTTACTTAGTGTAAAATGTCTAGACAGGAATATAATGGCTTAATACTTATAAAATCATCCAGAGCTTCTCCTGTTCTTCACAAACCACAACAGTGGAAAAAACCGAAGCCTTCTCATCCAAGCTTGTATCCCACTATCCACCTGTTTCCTCAGAACTTGACGTTGCCTCATGACTGACAAATCAGAGGTAGGACAAATAAACAGCAAGGTAGGATGACGCATGCTTAATGATGCGTTCACTGTTTGTAAATCACATTTCTCTCCATGAACCGAACACAGACAGGACAACATCACTTAGCAAAAATAAATAGAAAACAAGGAAATGGCAAACATGCTAGGGTTTCCCTTTTACACAGTAACCCAGAAGGTTACACATGGTTACACGCTGGTAACGTAGTGCTAAAGTTGTTCACCTACATCACACACAGGTTTCCCACAAGACCACATTTCTTACAGGAAAAGGGTCTTCTGTTAACAAGACTATCACTCCACCACAGGTTTCACCTTTTCTCAGCATTTAACACAAACTGTTCTCATGCTTGAGGCATCAAAACTGCCATTTATCATGGTTTCTCAGAGATATTGGTATCTTTTTCAGTATTTTCAGTGTATTCAGAACCGATAGATGTGGAGGAGTTAAAAAGAGTTTAAAAGGCAAGCAGTTTAAAAAAAATGTGGCTACAATCTCTCGGTGTCTATTTCTGACATCAAGGCAGTTTAATGGGTCGAGCTGACCACCCTGAGTGTTGAAAAATGATGATGAAGGGTGCTTAGTATATTCAAATGTGATGCCAAGGGGTCCGGGCAAAGCGGCAGTATGTGGTGAGTTGAGACTGAGACCAGGCTTGCTAACTTAGCTAATTGCAAGGTTTGCGGTTTGATTTCACCCTTCCTCAAGTGCCACTGGGCTAAAGTCTCCCTTTACCAGTCAATTCTGTAGAACATAATGATCTGGCAACTCTATCATTCTGTTCAAAGAAAAATACATCCAGCTGGTTTGCATTTTTTTTAAACCAATCACAGTCCTCGTAGGCGGGGCTAAGTGAAGAATGCGGCTTCAATGTTCTCTCAAAACAGTGAAAGAGGAATTGTTGTGGTCAAATCTTTGCATGCAGTGAGACATGCATTGTGATTATAATGGATAGTTCTCTGTAAAATAAAACTAGCAGTGCTGCACGATCCAAATTCTCGACAAAGCTTGAATTTTTCAGTGTAGTAGCTCAAAGCTTGGAGGTTGTTGTAACTGTTTCCGGAAACAAAGACAACTGTGACATGCAGATAGCAAAGGGGAAAGAAAAAGGCACCCCAAATCGCAAACTTGTACCTGCATCTTACATCTGGTGAGCAGGTTGCTCCCGATGGCAGGCGAGCATCTTGTATGGAAGCTCTGCCACCATTGTTGCGGGTAAAGAAGAAACACTGTAAAGCGCTTTAAATATCACCGAGGAAGAAAAGTCCATTGCAAGTTCACACCATTCGCTATTGTACCACAAACACAGCACACGTACTTGACTCGAAGTTAAATCGATTGATGCTTCAATCATCGACTTTACGGAAGCAGCACGATATAAATGCCAACAAAATGTAGTTTCAAGGACCCCTGACAGCAGCAAAACAAGGACCTCTATGGTCAAGACAATCGTGGCTTTTTTTTTATTCACTGGAACCTTTTCGTAGTTTCGATTGAAAGAAACATTTACCTGTTTAAATAATACAAATTGCATACAGTCTTTTTTCTTTTAGTCAGTGTCTTTGGTGTGAAAAATGCACCAGCAGCTATAAAAATACCTTGAACATAACCTTGTCGTCATCGGCAGTGGTGACAGCCGTGCTCCTTGGGTTTGCGGCTTTGAAAGCTGCTTCGCCAAGGTACAGACATAACATTATCTCAAGCATACGTGAATGTGTCAAGCCGAGATGAACTTAAGTAATTCAATGTTAGAAAGCCAGCCAAGTCTAAAATCCTTCTCATCAGTTTTTGTGAATGTGCAGCAGTCCATGGGGCTACCAAACCCAGCCTCCACATGAGAAGATGTCTCTAAAAAGACTTCAATTTCTTATCTGATAGGAAACAAATCACATTAATATTTTACCTGCTCCCTCCAGCAATTATTTCCTTTAAACAAATGGAGTCTATAGGGGACTCGGATCGTTTTATTATCTGAAAGGGACAAATAAAAAGAAAGGAACGGAATTAAGACCCACCACTGGGTCTTGATAAAAGGAACAAGTCTCTAAGAAATTTTAATTAGTAGTCAAAAGGAGAGTATGTACTCTGCATATACCACACTGACCATGTCGGACATAATGAGCGCCTTTGGTAATCTTCAGAAAAGTGCTGGCTCATTTCATTGTATATACTTTTACACTAATTAAACATAAATACAAAGTAATGCAAGTGGCACTTTTCAAAGTAATAAAACAGACAGCAGGCCAGAGGCAATCAGAGATACGAGCTGTCAGTCACAGGCGGAGGCAGCTGCTATCCTTCATGGTGATATTTTAACATTTGTCGAAGGAGATTTTCTCAGGTTGAATCAACAATTTAGAAGTATGTCTCTAAATCAATACCAGCCAGACTGACTATTCAATTTACGTTTGAGGCTTAAACCTTGTAAGCCTAAAAGGTAGCAGCAAAATGTTTGCAGATTGCTCCTTCCTGGAGATTGGAAGCTGTGATCAACCTAGATTTAGGGCAATTTTGTGTAGACAAAAGTTTTTTCTTACAGTAGAAAAAAAAAGAAGAAAGAAACAGGTATCAAAGCATTTCTCAAATTCCCCCTCCAGCATAGTCACTTTCTCTGCTCTCTGTCTGTATGCACAGTATTTTCTCCAAGATATGATTAAATGTACAGCGTCTGTCTTGATCCATTGTCTTGAAACATTTTTGTTTGGCTCATTAGCAGGCATTTGTTTAGGTTGTCGCTCTTTGATTGGTCAGAACTGCTCATGGATTCACTGAGCAAAATAAACGATGATTAGTGGTCGAAATGTTAATGTGCCATTTTTTTGGCCGCGAGGAGCAGCGCAACAAGCTGTAACATAACATCAACATTATTATTATCACATAAGCTTTAATCTGTTGCCTTATTTAAGCCACCAGCTGACACATAGTGGCATTAGCATTCTTTCTGAGTCCTGTTTCTAGTGATTTGTTCAATGCTTATGCTCCACTAATTCATAAGAAGTATATTCTCTTTAGCTGCTAAATGTTCACTGGGTAGCTGCACAAACAGCAAAAAAAAAAGAAAAGAAAAAATAGTTGATCATCTCCATTTCTAGGCCTCAAGTTTGGAATTTGGTCCTCGTTATCTTGGGTTCAGAAATGATGAGTGATATATTTGCATTTATATGATATTTGTTATATATCAATATATAAGTGCTAATAGACGTGTAGAAGTTCTTCGAATTTAAACAAGAAGCATACAGATGTTGAAGAGGCGATGGTGTGTAAGTCACAGGATGACACTAAGTTTATTTATTCCATTTAGTTTTTATTTTGTGCTTTATTTTCATTGTCATTCTCTTTTTACTTCTGTTTTCACTCGCTTTTCTGTTCAGTTTATGCATCATAATATTAGGTTCACAGAAAAGATCGAGATTTGAGTTAAGATGCACCCTTTCACAACATTTAGCGCATGTTGGGTGGTTGGATCTGAGTGAGAACTGGAGGAGGCTATGCTCTCCCATCACACTGTAGCCACACCCTAAAACATACCCTGCTTTATCTTCTATTTTCTTATAAATGGAACCAGAATTTTCTAAAGGAAAATCATGCTGTATTAGATAAAATATTGTATTAGGAATGTATTAGGAAAATGTCTATTGAGGTGTTAAATTAAGTGAGAAGTAGAATAATTTTCTCATAGACTTCTATACAATCTAACTTCTTTTTGCAACCAGAGGAGTCCTGCTGGCTGTTAGGAAAAATGCAGGTTAAAGCCACTTCTGCATTGCCTTTATTTTGTCAGAACAAGAGGCTTCATGAATGCGTTATACACTTTCTATGGGTAGTTGCTGACTTTGTCTGTCATTTTGTTATGGACATGTAGTTCTCTCTCCATTTATCGGAGCTCAGTTTGCGATTACAGGATTGATTAAAGTGACGAGAGTAAAGATATGGGCCCTAAAAATCAAAGCATTGAGCTTACAGAGACTTAAAGAACTCAAGAAGTGCAGATCTGCAGAGTCTGGACATTATTCTCTGAGGGTTTTTACTAAAAGTGACACTTTTCACGTTACACATAGTCATTTGATCCATTATTTATATAAAAATATTGATTAGAGCAGCTTTAAAGGATTCGGCAGGTACACTGAAGCTGCTGAAATGTGACCCTGAGCAAGTTTACTTTGGTCCACTGTGAATTTGTTTTAGTCCCTCTGCTGCCAATTAAGCAGGCAGTGCAACTCAGAACCAACTTGCCCAAAATAGAAATGCAGTCCAACATGGCACTACATACTAATTTCCATAAGGTATGTGCCCGTACTGACTTTTAAAATTGATTTATCACACGACACAGGCATTAAGATGACTGCAATGCTGTAATCAAACCTTGACACTGATGTCTACTGTAACTATAGTTTGCAGCTCCAGGGGTGCCAAACAACAGTCTGAAAAAAAACAAAGGTGAAACTTTGTCTTGAGCTGCAAACATGTTACTGATAATTTGTTCTCACAGTGGCAATAATATAAAGAATAACACCATCACACCAGCGCTACTTCAGCTGCTTGTTAATGAACTGATACTGTAAAGAATCCCAGCTCTATATTAAGTATGGGGGAGGGAAACGCTCCCGTGGCTTTGAAGGTGCTACATGAGAGCACATACAAACTTTCTGAATGAAAAAACAATAAAATCAGATGTCTTAAATTTCTCCTACAACCCAGTAATGACCTGCAGAAGTGCAACTGAAAGGTAGTGTGGAGCAACAGCAAGAGAATAAGTAAACAATCATTGTATTTCCTGTTAAAGCAAAATTAATTCCCAAGCGAAAGCGAAAAGCGGAATCCTGTATGATTTGAAGGAGCTTTTATTGTTGATGTTGCGCACACTCTCAATGTTAGATCACTTATCTCGTTTTAATTTCAAAAGCAGCACATAGACCACGTTATGGTCCATCCAGTTACAATTTTGACTGAATTAGAAATGAAAAAGAGTACGATAAAGCTCTGCAAAGGAAGCATTTAATGAAATCGCTGTATATGTTTCCTGCTAATGAATCACTAGTTCCAGCAGATACAAAGTTTTAATTAAAATCATTGGTTTCTCCTTTAAGAGGCGAGCTTGCAACTTTTCTTGCTCGGTGAGGGGTCTCATTCATTATTCCATTATGGTTCACAGCTATAACTACAAACAGATTTTTTTTTTCTTCATGTTAACTGATTAAAATGTCAGACACACAAAAGCACATAAATCAGTTCTAACCAGGACTAAAAAAGACCTTTCTACCTTTTGAAGAGGATTTTTTTTGTGCTGTTGATCATGTCATTGCCACAGTGCAGATGTGGTCCGGAATCACAGGCGGCCTTGGAGCGTCTCCCGGAGCGGCGGGAGAGGAAATGTCCCCGAACAAAGCACGATTGAATGTTCAAAATAATCACACACCCAAAGTACGCCCGCCTCAGCTGGCCTCTGAAGTGTTGTCTAGTTTGTTCCTCTGCCAGCAGAGAGCTGTGGGTATTCGCAGCACACTTCAGCATCTGAGTGTTTCGTAGAGCCGAGGGGTTTCGAATGCTTCATTACTGATTTGTCTCAAAACAAACGTCAGTAAACAGAAAGCCAGACCGAATCAAACCAGCCGCTGACAAGGAATCACGTGACGTCGATCAGTTTTATTTTCACAAGACTGATTTCCACTGACATAGTCAACCTGTCATTAAGGCACATGATCGCTATACAATATTTCCCCATTCTAGAATAAAAATATCTGTACAACAACATAGGAGAGAAAAACTAAAAAAAAAACAAAAACAAATAACCTTATTACTCCATCATCTTTAATTCCTGCTATATAAGTTATATCCAACAGTATATTTTTTGTCGCTTAATCTTTTTGAATTGTGGATAAAAAAAAAAAAATCTTTCTTAACTTTAATAGGCATCTTAAAACTGCAGTGTCAGTGGCTGCTAATATGTATTCTGTCCAGTATCATATAGTTTCAGCATGAGCCCCCTTGAAGTCATGGACGAACTGACAGATCAGCCCAAAGAGCTCCTGAGAGTCTAGGTCCACCGGTTCTCCAAATTTAACCTGGACAAAAGAAAAAAAAACAAAAAAAAAACAGGATTAGCTGCTTGGAAATTATAAACTTTAGTATAACAGCAATTACACTTCCGGAGACCTTTGAGCTGGTAAAAATTGTTTGACAATTAACTCCTGCATTCGCTTTCATTAGTGAATTGCTGCCTGGGTCGTGCGTATTCTTTTGAACAATGGTCTTTTGATGTAATTACCTCATATACTGCCTCAGCATGCAATCCGGTCCTTGAGTGCACTTATGCAATGAGGTAGACATGTACTGCCAAATTAATACTTAAACCTGGGCAGTTAAGGGTCACTGGCATACAAATGTTTGTAATTCTCAAGTCAAATTTTATGAGAAGAGGTCACCGCGGCTAAGTGTGCTAATTGGCTTATTTCATGCTGTTGACTGTGCAGACTGATGTTCGGAGTCAAGATATGCTGCTGACTCTCTTTCCTTGCTCTATGTTATGTTTTTTTTCTTCATAAGGTTACGATCAAACCAACATGTGTAATAAAAGCACAGATGTCAAACAGTTTCCTGTGCTAATGATAGTAATGGCGCTATTAATGATATTAAACAGCCTTCAACATACTTGGGATGAGATTCCTTTGCCTCACACGTAGCCCCCATAACATGATAAACTGTTCTAATTCCATCTTTACATTTTACTTTTTGTACCCAAACAAGATATTTATACGTTTTATGACATTAGAGGTTTTAGTTGGCAGCTTTCTTAACTTTTCCCCCTATTTTCCAGTCCTTATGTTAAGCCTAGACAACACGCTAAGCTGACTGTTGGCTGTGGCTTCATATTTACCACAGAGATGTAACAGTGGTATATATTTTCTCATCTTATTCCCAGCAAGAAAGCAAACTACTATGGTTCCCAGGATTTCAAATTATTCCTTTCTGATTAAATATTCATGGCCAAAACAGCTACTTGTGGTGGGTTTGGACAGATTGAGGCTTTCTGGAGACATCTGCTCTGTAGGCAGAAATAATGTCGTCGGTTTAGTCAATGGCAGAGCCAAAGAACCACAATTTGTTCAAGTTTCAAGCTGCCTAATCAAAGTCACATATGTCTGTGTGGAGAAATGTGTACTCAGCTTAATAAAAAGCAAGCTTTGCTGCGAAATCTCTTACAGCGATCAGCCACAGCATTAAAACCACCCGCCTAATATTGTGTAGCTCCGTCTGGTGCTGCCAAAACAGCTCTGAGTCATCAAGACATGGACGCCACAGACCTCTGAAGGTGTCCTGTGTTATCAGGCCTTAGTGGCAGATGCTTTAAATTCTGGAAGTTGTTTTTCCAGCAGATACTTGATCAGATTGTGATCTTGGAAACTCAGAACTCAAGTCAACACCTTGAACTCTGTGTCATGTTACTTGAACCAATCCTGAGCAATGTTTGCAGCATGGCAGAGGGCTTTATCTTGCTTAAAGAGGCCAGTGTCCTCAGGGAATACCGCTGCCATGAAGGGTGTACAAGCTGTGCAACAATGCAGAGGTAGGAGTGAAAGCAGCATCCACATGAATGCCGGGACTCAAGGTTTCCCAGCAGAATATTCTGGTAGATTAAGCACAGCAACTGGACTTGCTTGAGTTCTGTGAGTACCAGAATAACCATGAACTGGATGACTGAGAATCTTCACAGACCCAGCAGAATATCACCCCAAACATCACAATGTGTTCCTACAGTGCATCCTGTTGCCAGATAAACAACATACGTGGCCATCCACATGATGCAAAGGAAAACACTTTCCCAGGAGAAACCTTGTTGCTGCAAGTTGGAAGCTCCTTGAAAGAGCAGGGCCTTTTCTGCCAAAATGTTACAGAGTAAGTCCTTGACACATCTGAGTGAATGAAGAATGATTCCATGTTAAATGCAACCATAGATCACCTTATGTAAAACTGGAAAAATGGAACAATAACAAACTAAATTTCTCCCCATCCTTCATTTAAAAAGTCACATTTAAATATTCTTTTTTTAAAAAAAAGAAAAGGGTTTCTCATGGCACAGTTTTTAGATATAATTTAAACAGTACTGTAATTGCCTTAAGGATAATTTGGCACAGATAATTTGCAGAATACCTACACTGGCTGTAAAATGTCCCTTAACTCTTCCAAAAGCTCAAAATGTAACCGCTGACGATGAGCGTCTTTGTATTTCTGCGTCCCCTGACATTTCTGAAATGTTTGCACAGGTGTAAGATGCTTTCTGCAAAGTCCCTGGTAGCAAAAGAAAGATGTTAGCTGATAAACACCTGTTCTCTCCACTAATATTACACTCTCACATCAGATGTGCAGATTAGTGCATTTGCATACTCTTCTCCCAGCACTCTGCCAGGAATGCTCAAAATTACACATTAACTGGGGCAAAAGGCTTTTTATTTTACTCATTTTAAATGACATAATCTCCTGCACGGCCTGTTCAGTTGATCTGCTTCATTGTGTTTTTGAGCATCTTAAACATTTCCGGGCATTTTTACGAACACATGCTGTACCCAATAAACCCAATTTACAGATGCGTTTCCAAAAAAAAGCTTTAGAAGAAATAAAGGGAGTGTTACTCTTTGAATCAGTGTGTTTTCATTTTAACGAGTGAGGATAAGAAGGATAATGAGATTGACTGTTGGTTGCATGTGTACCGTACCGTGGTGGCAGACGCTAAGCTACAAAAAAATAAATAAAATCAAAAAGGTTTGATTATTCAGAACTCCTTTATCTCCAAACTGGCATCTGAAATGCATAAATTGGTATCCTGAATCCACCAATGTCAACAGTGGAAGGTATTAAAAACTGAAAATATAAATTAAGATTACTAATACTATACTTTAATCCCCTCTTTTTATTTTCTGCAAGCACTAAATAAACATATAGAATGTCCTTAAATCAAACATAATGATGGTATGGCGGCTGCTAACTTTATAAATACAAATAAAGCGACAAGACTTGACAATGATGTGTTCATTACACCTAACAGAGGCATCTTGAATCAGCTTTCATGTTTTGGATTGCGTTTTTTCCTTGAAGCAGCAAGATTAAAAGCTGCAGTTGCTGAGGAGGAATCGATTTTGTTATATCATGTTTTATTGACATGGTGTATCAAAGATGTGCATTGTATGAAGACAGTCTGGTCATGGGACACACAGAAGCTGTCGGCTTTTACTGTTGAGTTATTGTGAAAATCCATCAAAGAAATAGAAATAAGAGAGGCCGTTGCAGGATGTTACATAAAACGTCTCCTTTTATTTAGCACTTGGAACGGTTTTTAAAATGATGCCTCCAGAGTAACAAACAGGGAAAAAAAAAATGAAGCCATCTGCAAAATCAACGCTTCAAAATTTTCATGAGCTCCTTCTATGTTTAATAAATTTGCATGTTGTCTATTTAAGGGCATCATTAGGAATTCTCTCTTTCCTCCCCCGTGACATGTGACTAAGTGGGATGCCTTTTCCCTAACCTGATGCTTCCTTGCACTACACCGCAGCACCATCAGCCTTAATCATTTTCTCTAATGCTCCCTGAAGGGGTTGATTGCATTTTTGGGATGTTTTAGATGCACAATTTAAGGTGACAAGGATAGGGACACAGGTGGGTCACTGAACTACAAACTGCACTATGTTCTGATTTCAGCAAAACATGGATTAAAGATGCTTGATGGCACTTTGTTCTGATATTTAAAGAAGAAAAGTCACATTTCTAACTAAGATGTGAAAAATCACCAGAAATTAATCTATTAACTGTCTCAAGTTTCCACCACTGATCGAACATGCAGGGATGATGCTACATTTTGGCAGCTGTGCCTTGTGATTAAAATATTACTCCTGGCCTGAAGGGGACACTACAGGTAAAGGTCAACTTGTTAAACTTTAAAAGGCCACAGCCACTACACCACCTGACCATTTTTAATAAAACTTGGAGGAGTGATTTATGTTAAAAACCGGGAGATAATAATGTAATCTGTAAAGATTAGGCTAATATTGAAATAAATTGGGATTTATCTTTTGAATGTTCCACGTGTTTTGAAAAAATATGCTTATGTGCTTTCCTGAGATGAGAGGACTGATACCAGCCTAATATCTGTTCAAGAAATGAAAAGCTCGAGCTGCAGGAGGAAAATTTCCTCATCAGCATGTGAGACGCGTTTCTTCATTGCTCCGTGATTTTGTGTTTAAATTAGAAGCAGATAGCAGTTCGTGCATATGATGTTTTGCTTTAATGTAAGTTTAGCCCACTTTTTGCACTTTTGATCCAGCCGTGTTCTCTGCTCGACCCAATGCAGATCGGCAGCGAGGATGCCGCTCCAAGGCCTTGTCTTCGACTGACCCGACTTCTCCGCCCAAATTAGATGCTAACCTGCTAGCCCTCCTGACAGGGAGTGGCCCGCCTCCGAGAAAGGTGATATTTGCAGGAAAACTGGCTCATTGGTTTCTGAGCTGCACTCTGCGATTACTTTAACTGGAAAAATCTATTGAACCTTTATGACATTGATTAAGTTCTCATGACTAGACCTCTTACGAGCTGAGCACCAACCATGAGCTCTCGTAGGGCTAGGCCACATGGGAAGAGTTTTAGAAGCACTTTTCACTCATTCATCCCTCATGCATCGTACAGAACAAATACACTTCTATTTTAATCAATCCGGCTGTCCACACAAGCGCCGTAACAGCTCATGTTTCATTCATACACACAACAACAACAGAAAGCACATTTTTACAGTCTTACAAATCTAGTTTCTTCTGTTTTACTCATGTTAACTTGTGTTGTTGTGTGTTAGGCTGCAAGTACTCCCAAAACACAGGTGACCTACATTCGCCGGGGGGCCTGAACACGTTTTGTGTATACACAGGCCCAGGACTGAAGCTGCTGCTCTGCTAACATGTTGCTTTCGCTACACAGCTTGTGTAGATATTTTAATTGCTATAACTAACAAGTGTGAGGACTTACAAGGAAAATCAAGGAGACACAATATTTATCTGGTACGTAATGTGCAGAGGGTTTGTTGTCCAACCATTTGGCCAGGTGCAGTGGCTACAGTCAGTCGAGCTGTATGGTACTAAGCTAAGCTTACCATCTGATGGCTGCAGGTTTATATTTACCATACAAATATAAAAGCATCATCTTGTCCAGTTCTTGCAGAGAAAGCAAATATGCATATTCCCCAAAATTTTAACTTTAACTTCTGATGGCCTGAATATTACATGTAAAAGCCATTAAATGACCCTTTTGAATTTCTGATTTTAAATCCTCACCAGTCACAAAGAAATACATGAAAGAGATGCTGAAGGTCCCCCTTTGTTTACTCCTGTATGAATCATTGGAGTGCACAGGAATCTAATTGTGGATCTAGTATAACACAATTCCCTACCAGGCCTAAAGCTCACAGCTAATGCTATCATATCTCAGCACTCAAATACAGCAGGAAGGGTAAGTGGACTCTCTATGATGATGGATTGTTCATAGAGATATGGGAAAGATGAGAAAATAGGCACTACTTTTGTATTGATTGCTTTTGGTGGTGGACTCTATAAAAACAAAAGACATAGCACCTGTTAAGATGTCCAAAGTGAGATTGAGCTCTATAAACCTAATCTAACCAGGTTAGTGAGCGAAGAAAATGTTCTCCTTTATGGACAGTGTGATAAAAGAATACATAGGGATCAGTGCCTCCACTAAATCTGATGACATGTGTGACAGAGGAGTTTTCTTTATGAACGATCTTGTGCCAGGACAAATGCTTAACAGCAAAAACAGTCCTCAGACAAAACTAATTTCAGAATATCACTACTTCCAGTCTATACCATCAATTCTAAATGGTCCGGTTTTGAAGGAATGCAACTTTTCGCTGACATTTTTTAAAATAAGATGTCACAAAATGCACAACAAGCAAATACAGCATAAACCATAAAAGCTGTAAGCCAGAGAAAAAATGTTGTGGTATGCTTTCTTGCTTTTTTTTTTTTTTTTTTTTTGAACAAGCGCATCAGAAACTCACCAGGGTGATCTAACAGCTTTTAATCTTCTGTAGAGCATTCATTTATGTGACATCGCACATTAAGGGTCGGGATGAACTTGTCCCTCACACTTCCTGGCTGCCGTGACAATTGTTTGGTAATCCACAAGATATTATCCAAAAGAGACAGTATTGCATATTTCAAAGCTGCTAATCAGCTGTGGTAGGCAAGATCATTCATAGCTATAAATTGTACAGGAGACGCAATACATACTTGTATAAATCCTCAAGGACGCCAGGTGCAAAAGAAGTAACCTTGTGGGCTTCTTCCTTTGAAATATATGTACTCTTCCAGTGTAGAGTGGGGAGATAAGATGACAAATAATTGAAGAGGGCCATCTAGACACTACCAGAACAGGAGACCATTCATCTTTGAAGCCATACAAAAGAGATATTGAAATAATAACTCAAGGATTACCAGTATGACAGAGTAGAGTTTCTTCATCTCCTCGCATGTCTTTGTCAGTGCCGAGAGATCTGCGTTGTATTTCTCAATAGCGATCTGGAAAACAGAAACAAAGCGGTGACTTCAGGCATTCTTTACTCAAAAACTGCTAAACTGATTTTTTTGACAATGTAGTATGTGCACTGATGTGTTATTAAAACATTTCAGTAAAAATTGGAGATTTTTATTTTTTTTTAAAGATGATAATGATAATAATGATGACCAACAAAAGAGACACATTTAAATCTTTAAAGGGGCTGTATCTAGTATTATCCAGTGTTTCACTATTTCTAAACAGAACTGCATGTCCCAGTGTGTCTGGAGACCCACAGAATGTGAGAAAAGACCTTCCCCTTGTCTATTTCCTTTCTCTTTTGATCATGAAGTGTCTCTGAACGAGCAGTTCAGGACTGCAGCCTGCTGTGATGTC
Source organism: Stegastes partitus (assembly GCF_000690725.1). Classification (NCBI taxonomy): domain Eukaryota; kingdom Metazoa; phylum Chordata; class Actinopteri; family Pomacentridae; genus Stegastes; species Stegastes partitus. The sequence goes on from NW_007579189.1 coordinate 71,836, forward strand.
ACAACAGGATGAGCTCCAGCTGGCTCCTCCTTCTCTTTTTCTCTCTGCCCTTCAGTGGCACAATCCCAAACTCTACGGTGAGGGCTAATTCCTGCTTTCTGCATTCATGTGCACAGATCGATGCAGACATTGAAAGCAGAAAGTGGACACACACACACACAGTTTTTACACACTGTCCTTCATATGAAACACAGAAAAACACTCAGAGCTCTCGTACATGTTTCTGAAAGGCCTCCTATGACAGTATATAGCAGCTAGTAGTGTATTAAGGGTTAGTCCTGAGGTGTGCCAAGCACAGTTGGCCAACATAGCACAGGATTTAGAACTTCCCACTGTGTTTGAGCTCTGTTGATAGTATGGAAAGTATGTACAAATGAAATCTCCTCCAAAGTCTGGCAACTGCTTCATCCATCCAATCATTATCTATACACTGCTTAATCCACCCAGCTGACTCAGGGTGAAGGCAGGGGACACCCTGAACAGGTAGCCAGTCCATCACAGGGTGACACTTAGAGACAGACAACCAAGCACACTCACATTCAGGCATCCTAACCGGGACATGAACTAGGGATTTTCTAGCTGTGAGCCACTGTGCAGCCCACAGCTGCTTCAATTACAACTCTTTCAAGGATGAATTATAAATATGTAGGTGGCAGACAGTATCTCCTCATAACAAGGAAAAGTCTGCACAGTTGCAAATTTTGGGCTGCTTGCAAAGTTCCGCAGACTTGGGTGGATGAGGAGATTTGCGTTATGCATACCCTCGTGGACACGCAGAAACGGAAAGCATCATGTCGAGAGGGTGGTCTGCAGCTACCATCAGGAGAAGAAACTGCAGTTTTCAGAGTGAGAAAAGGAGAGTTTTGCTTGTTGTTTTCTTCAACATTCACATGGTTGTGCTGAGAGAGTTGTTCTTCCTGAGTCAGACTGTCAAGGCAGAGTTTTACCACTATAGTTTTTTATTTTTATAAGTAAAATTGTGTAGCTTTTTTTGATAAACCCTCATATACGTCAACATTTTTACAATAAACTACTGGCCAAGCAGTTGGTAGCACTGTTGCCTCGCAGCAAGAAGGTTGCCGGTTCGCGTCCCGGTGGGGGCACCGGAATCTTTCTGCGTGGAGTTTGCATGTTCT